>NW_011333670.1:335699-403313 GCF_000735185.1 Notothenia coriiceps
ATAGTTACAGTTATTAACACAGCAACATCAAACAGTTTCCATGTCTACCATCATTCGTGCAGAGGTGGGAGAAGTACTCAGATCTTGTACTTGAGTAGAAGTAGAAGTACTCAGATCTTGTACTTGAGTAAAAGTAGAAGTACTCAGATCTTGAGTAAAAGTAGAAGTACTCAGATCTTGTACTTTAGTAAAAGTAGAAGTACACAGATCTTGTACTTGAGTAAAAATAGAAGTACTCAGATCTTGAGTAAAAGTAGAAGTACTCAGATCTTGTACTTGAGTAAAAGTAGAAGTACTCAGATCTTGTACTTGAGTAAAAGTAGAAGTACTCAGATCTTGAGTAAAAGTAGAAGTACTCAGATCTTGTACTTGAGTAAAAGTAGAAGTACTCAGATCTTGTACTTGAGTAAAAGTAGAAGTACTCAGATCTTGAGTAAAAGTAGAAGTATTCAGATCTTGTTCTTGAGTAAAAGTTGAAGTACTCAGATCTTGAGTAAAAGTACTTGAGTAAAAGTAGAAGTACTCAGATCTTGTACTTGAGTTAAAGTAGAAGTACTCAGATCTTGTACTTGAGTAAAAGTAGAAGTACTCAGATCTTGTACTTGAGTTAAAGTAGAAGTACTCAGATCTTGTTCTTGAGTAAAAGTTGAAGTACTCAGATCTTGTACTTGAGTAAAAGTAGTCATTGTGCAGATTGGTCCATTTCAGAATAATATATAAGATATGTTTCATAATGATTGATCATGAAAGTGTTCTCAAAGCTGGTAAAGGTGCAGCTAGTTTGAATGACTTTGTATACTGCAGGGTAGCTTGTGGATTTACTCCAGGTGGAACTAAAGTCTGATTTAACACTTGATTATATTTCACATCATTCATCCACATCTGTGAAGTAACTAAAGGTATTAAATACATGTAGTCGAGTAAAAGTACACCATTTACCTCTGAGCTGTAGTGGAGTAGAATAAAGGCATTACATGGAAATACTCAAGTAAAGTATTCTTAAGTACAGTACTTGAGTAAATTGACTTCGTTTTTCCCACCTCTGGTTATGTATGCTTAAAATGTCCCCATGTTTTAGATTATTTAACCATTCTTCTTTTCGCGCCCTCTGACTGAGAATGTAATCCTTTCCAAGGTAAGGCAGGAAATGTTTGACTGTCATAAAGCGTTGCGGGAAAGCATCTTATCATTCCAGCAAAACTGTGTTTCTGACCAAGATTGATGCCAACCATGCAAGCTCATTGATCTTGCATCACACAGCAGTTGATTTCATCACAGTTGAAATACCACTTGGATTGAAAGTAAGACTACTTTTTTCTTGTAGTATTCTCACTCTCGCTCCACATACAGTATAAACCAGATACTAAAGATTTCCTTTGAACATTACATGCATCATGCTGCCCAACAACAAACATCTGCAACACATTTTGTGGAAACTTGGGGAAGATTTTCTTGCCTGAAACTGTGTCTTCTGAAATGTATATGTGTGTTGTTGCAGGAAGACGCTGTGAAATCCTGGCTTTGATCTGTTGGCAGCGTAATGTAGTCAGACAAGTCTACCAGAGGCTCTCACTCAAAAACCTTTGCTGTCAAATATTCCCGTAACTCCTTTTCTGTTTGTGTTTTCTTTATACTTGTGCGAAAGGATGAGACAGAGATAACAGAGAAAGGGGGAGCTTTGTAACATCTTATATTATGAATAATTATACATAAAGCCAATCAAAGTGAATTCCTATTGAATAATGTTTTCAAATAAACAGACAAGCTTTATTTTGTCCAAATGAAGTGTTTTGTAATGCAAATGAAGTACGGGTGAATTAGCAGATAAAAATGTATTTCCTTACAGGTATTTCCCAAACATATTTCCCCAACATTTGGAGATCCCCAAACATCAACCAAGCCTGCTTTGAATATCTTATCTACACTATGGGGGAAGTTGTCTGTGATGCCATGTCTTAAAATACGCTGTTTGCATATTGTGGCAGAGATGACGTGAGAAAAAGTTCACCGAAAAGTGTTTTTATTTTTTACTCCAGCTGCTGATTGATTGACTAAACCAGTCTTCCAAACACAGACACTTATGTATTCATCATTACTTTGTAAAAAATCCTATCTTAAAACTCCCTAATGGCTAAATAAGAGAAGATAGCCTATAAGTTTCATTTTTTGACATTTTCTTCCACTTTGATTTTACTTTTTTAGTTTTACCTGTCAAATGTTTCGCTTAGGGCCCTGTTTAGGTCAAAAATGTTCCCTACAGTACATTACTTTGCTTCATTACGGAACACACAATCACAACATCTTTGTGAGCTAACATGCTAGTTTCTATAACAACAATTATATCGGCCCAACATCAGAATACTAGCCTTGTTGTTGTGAGCATGTTAGCATTGCAACGATAGCATAATGCACTGCCTCTGGCCTCACACAGCTCCTAGCATGGTACACTGATCCTTCGCTGAGTACACTGCAGGTTTGTTAACACTTGCTCAGTGTGTGAATTTCGACTGTGTAGAGTTTTCTGAAATGGCACACAGCAGCTGTTGCTTCAAGTAATGACTGGCTAGCAACGTTAGCGATAGCTGTAGCAAATCACTACAGATTGCTTGACTGACACAATAAATGTACAGTAGATTATTTTCAACACCGATATATTGGTATTAAATAGTGGAAAAAAACACATGAGCTTATTTTATTTCTATATTGCTTTGGTCGCACAACCTCCATTGTTTGCATTGGGAGGTACTTCAGCTTTTAAAATAGCACATGTAATTACAAAAATACTTAAATGCAAATTCATTCATTTAGATTGGAAGAAGAATTACATGTATTTCCGGTATTTCCTCATTGTTCATTTCCAAACCTATTATCTCAATGCTTTGGAGATCCCCTTTTATTTTGCCACGCCTTTGTTTACCGAAAATATAGTACTGACTTTGCTTCATTACGTAGTGTCTGTGAGAAGTGTCTCTCATGCGATGATGTGCGTAGTTTTGGCACAGATTGCATAAGTGACTAACAAGTACAGTAAGTGAGTTACCAGTCAAGTTTGTTTATTATTCACTCTAGCTGCTGATTGATCGACTGAACCAGTCTTACAAGTCCAATCTGCCTCAGGGGTTGAATAACAAAGTCTTTTGCAGTCATTATTATTTAATTACACATGGTGTCTTATATTCATACTTATATTAGAATTCATCATTTCGGAATAGAATCCAAATTTAAATAATAATTAAAAAAATGGATAAATTAACTGTTGAAACAAGATATCACAGTAAAACCTTGAAAATGAACATGTTAAATATATTTACATAAGTGTGCAGATGTGAGTGCTCCGCCCTCTTTTTTTGTTTATTTCTTGCCTGACGTGTTTGTCATCAATCAAACTTTGGAAACTCCCATTGCGACACCTGCCTGTATAAATAAAGGGACTGTTGGCTCTTCTGTGATTTCAGTGCTACACATATGATTTCACCACGATGGATCTGGTAACGTTTGAGAAGGAGAACCGTAAGCGTATCCAAGCCGTTGAGACTTCATTCGGCCCGGCAGGGAGGCATCTATGCCAGCCAGGGAGAGTTCTGGTGGGTCAGGGTCGTCTCATAAAACAGGGACGGAGGAAACCTGAGCCTAAAGTGTTCTTTCTGTTCAACGACATGCTGGTGTACGGCAGCATCATCCTGAACGGACGCTGGCACAAAAAACAGAAAGCCATCCCTCTAGGTAAGCAGATCTAGTCCGACAGATTCAATTCAAATGTTTTATTGTCATATATGCTCAAAGCTACAGTGTAGAAATGGCAATGAAATTCTTCTGACCTGAGCTCCTCCAACAATGCAACATATATAATAAAATACAAAGTAGTGCAAAAAGTCTATATCTGCATAACGATGATCTGTTGGTATCTATACCTCTGTAGAAGCTTTAGTGATCAAGTATTTGTTTTAGTTTGGCTCTCTTGTGACTTTGTATTCACGGGCATTAGATATCTGCAACAGCAATTCAATGGAGGTGCATGGAATTTAAAGTATGCCGCACAAAACAATGACAACATATCACCATGCTACCTTAACTACTCAACTGAGCAAAGTGCACTTCGCCAATTTTGGACATACCAATTACATTTGAGTTTGGTCAATGTAGTTCTACATTTTTCCAAAAAAAATACTGGCACAGCCCCATGTCTTCATTTACGATCAGGTTAAACAAGTGTGGTTAAAACAACCCTTTCTTTTAAAACATGATGGAAACACCTCACAACACCTGTTGTATCGATGCACCTGAAGAAGTTTCAAAAGTTGTTATCCCAAAGCCTTTAAAATGAAATTATCAGTACAGCTGAATACTGCATGGGTAAGGTCAGAAAATATATTTATTTGACAGCAATCAACTGAATGAAAAGGACAAATATCCACCTCAAGTCTTTCTGTGCAAGCGTGTTGACCACACCATAGTATCCATGTGTTTTTTGCAATGTTAACAATATCTTCCCATGTCATTTCAGAGGACATCATGCTAGAGGACATAGAAGACAAGGAGGGATTGAGTTACAAATGGCTGGTCCGTACACCATGCAAGTCGTTTTTTGTGTCCGCCGATTCGCTCGAAGAGAAGCAGACCTGGATGGAGAACATTGGAAACAGTCGGTTAAACCTTCTGAAGCGGCGTGGCAACCGACCCGGATCCACGTTTGCTGTAACCTGGATCCCAGACAGGGCCGCCTACAAATGCATGCGCTGCTTCAAAATTTTCAGTCTCATCGAACGCCGACACCACTGCCGAAAATGTGGCTTTTTGGTCTGCAATGCATGCTCCAAGCAGCGAGCAGTGATAGATCACATTCACCCCACAAAGAGGTTGAGGATCTGCTGTCTCTGCCACAAGAAGAAGGAGGAGATGTCTCGACTGAGAGGAGACATCCCTAGAAAGAGAAGTACAGAGGAGGATGATGAGGGAGCATGCAGTGATGAAGAGGAAGGAGGAAAGACAATGCAGAATGAGGTTTCCAGCAGCTGGCTAGACTACCAGAATGGAAACTGGGGAGGTAGTGACACCTATGTTGCACCACGACCGATGCATCTGCGTTGAATGCCATGGAAAACGGATTTGAAGTCAATTGAGAACATTGTTACAAAGAGAATTGAACCATGTAATTGTATGCACACTGGAAAAAATGCCGTTTTCACTTGAAATAAGTACAAAAATCTGCCAATAGAACAAGAGAACATTTGCTTGGTGTAATATTTCTTGAAATAAGACGAGATATTTAGATAAATCAGATCTTGTAATTAGCTGGGAGAACTCATTTTGAATTATATTTGACCAGAATCAGGACATTTTGTGTTAGAATATAAGCCGCAAATGCTAAAAAGTTTTCTGTTTTCTGATGTCAGTTGGTGATTTTCTAATAGATATGTGTTTCATCTAAGACTTGACTTAACAAGATGATGCATTGTCTAAAAACAACACCCGACTTCTCACTGCATTGTTACTTCTGAAGTTATTATGTCATATATCAGGTGTAAAGACATATTCTGGTAATTTACATTAATTACTGGTAATATTTACATTAATGATGTGACCGTCTATGTTTCCTGTAGATATTTAATTGCTCTTTTTACTGCACTGTTAGTGTACAGTTTTATTACTATGCTGCTGTTTATTGTATTTTGTAACTCTGCCACAACAATTTCCTTCGGGATAAATAAAGTTCTCTATCTATATTCTGACTAGATATTAAACAAATATACCTGGCAAGATTTCGGGTTTTTGTTTTTCATATCTTTTTATTGCATTCATTAGTGTAGTGTGATTCATGCAAAACTTACTGTATAGTCTCTCTGAGTGTCATTATGTACTGTTTATACAAGAGAATGTGAAATATGTGTTGATTTACTGTTTACTTATGAAAAATGTTTTGCACACCTGCTGAAATGATCCAAAATACAATAAAGCACTTACAATATATGTCAAGGATGTCTGTTATTGTTTTATTATTAAGAGTCATGTTAGATGCATCAATATTCTTTTTGTGTTCTGAAACACCTTATTTTTAACTTCCTCAGTTTAAATGAAATTGATATAGGCTCACTCTTGGGATTATTTTCATAAAGCTCCAATGTGGAATCAAATACATATAGAGATATGAGACCTATAATCACAACAATACATAAGGAAAATACATGAAACTACAACTTTTGAAATAATTTAAGACTTAATTAAACTTAACTCATTATCATAAAGTGTTATTTCATCCTTCTTATTTATATAAAAACAGAAGTATGGTAGGAGTAAAATATGTTTTTTTTGTCATTTGGCCTTTTACCAATAACAGTATTTCATGACAAATTAATTATTTTGTATTTGATATGTTCATAATTTCCCTACTTGTGACAGTTGTGCCACTTAATATCACTTTCCCTACATCTTCAACCAGCAAGCTCAACAACTAGCCAGTAAGCTAATGTTAGCTACAGTACAGTTAAGCATCTGTAATGTCAAAGTAATCCTGAATCAAATATCTACCTGCCTATACTACTCCATAAACACAGTACAAAAACATAGAAACTAATATCTGTTGTTGCTTAAGCTAACACGCGATAGCAAACGATGCTAACAGACTATTCTCTTTGTTGCTAAGTGATAAACTCACAGCTACAGTAGCTTCTGTTAGCTAGAGAAACAACAGATGCTAACATTGATCTGAATGAACTAGCTGAAAGGCTGCTTCTATAAATAAAACCAGAAACAAAACGAAGTAACTAAACTTAAACTAAATAACTAAAGTCTTTAGAAACTAAACAACGTAGGCTATCTACCAAGCCATATAGCTAATAGCTAATGCTACATGCATACAGAACAGGCTAAATCTTGTAGGATTTATTGAGCTTGTTTTGGGAAAAGTTGAAAAGGTGACGTCTGTTTAAAACACAGTCTTAAAAAGTTATAAAATGAAAGAAAAACAGAACTTGGAAATATAGCATTTTGCAAAAAATTAAATAACATGTTTTTTAAATAAATCCAGTTATTATTGAAATTGAATTATAAAATAAAATGTTAATGATTTCTTTAACTTTTGGTTAATTTATAAAAATGTATTAATGTGATTATTACATTTCATAATGTCTATTTACAGATCTAATAATGAACTCCTTATTTCACTACATGAAGCTGACATTTTTTATTATCTTATTTATTATAAGTTAATACATTTTGTTTCAGATTGTTTCAGATTTTTAGAACTGCATTGTTGTTGTTTACATACATATGGATAGCCTATGTATATCCATATAAGCTGCTTTTACCAGGAGTAGCCCAAAGACTGAGAAAGCAGAGACATTTAACATGAATGGTTGCCAGTAAAGTATTTTGTTGTTCCTAATGCTTCCCTAAAATGTAACTCTAATGTAACATCTGCAAACACTTTAATCTTGGGCGCACCTTTATTTTGAATGTAGCCTCAAACCTGTTTTACATTTATTCTAGGAACAAGGAAGCGTAGCCTATTTTACGGTAACAAACCCATTTCAAATTCATTCAGAGTTTGTTTGTGGGGCCGTTCATTGGTCCAATCTTAGTGCTCTATTAGTAGTTGTAGAAGGTACTTGTTTGTTGTAACTTGGTTTCTAAAGATTGATAATCTCTTCCCTCTTGTTTTTCAAGTAAAGCACTCTCAGTGATGATGTAAACGCTAGGTGTTGTTGTTGGATTATCTCACCGTGACAGACTTGTTGTATTTGCCAAGTAAAGACAACAATTACCTGCTGACAGTCAAATCTTTGTCCAAGTCTTAGCATTGTCTTAGGCCGTCAATCAGGATGAGGTCCAAGCTATGCATGTCCCCCAAATAACTCATGCAGCAATAATGAAGCAACAATAAGGTCTCCAAAATGTTGGAAATGGACCTCAGCTCCTATAATATTTCTATAGTAAATACAAATAAACGAAAACAGACACTAAGAGCCTTCATTTGCCCATTGAACCAACAAACATACACACAATGATTCAATGTATTATAAAAGCATAGACATCTAGGGCCTAGTGACCTATATGTGACCTATGTATAAAATCAAAGCACTTCCATAGTATTTAAATCCTATACATCGTAGGATTTTTACTTTGGTAGCCTAAGTTTTGCGGATAATAATTGCCTATGTTATAAGTGAGGTCAACTGTGAACCCAAACCACATTTTTGAAAGGCTTTCAAATACTTTGATTTGGAGGGAAAGAGAGAAAGCCTTTTTTGCTGAAACTTTGAGGCTCTTAACGCACATGGGGACACATTTGTATTAAAGACATTTTGCATAATAGGGAACCTTTAAATGATTTTGTTGTTCAATTAAGATCACATCACATATGTCGTTTCTCGAGTCACTCTTGTTATTTGTCTCTATTTTGACACTATATGTTTCTGTTGATAAAATTAAATGTTAATCTTTTAAACTCAATGTTTTGAGGAGTCGAGTCCAATAATATTTGACCAGCTTGTATGAAATGAACACATTTGAAAAAAACTAAAATAACACAATAATGGGATTGGACGTGTACAATGAGACAATATAAAAACACCAAGAACTATACATACATCTTCTATTTCATACCATGGGTTATTTTATTTATGAAATTCAGTGTTGATTAAAACATAAAATGAACAGTACTTTAGTAACCAACATGTCATACATGCATCCATCCATCCATCTTCTCCCGCTTATCCGTGGTCGGGTCTCGGAGGTAGCAGTTCCAGCAGAGAGCCCCAAACTTTCTTTTCCCTGGTCACATCAACCAGCTCTGACTGGGGGATCCCAAGGCGCTCCCAGGCCAGCGAAGAGATATAATCCCTCCACCTGGTTCTAGGTCTACCCCTTGGTCTCTTCCCAGCTGGATGTGCCTGGAACACCTCCCTAGGGAGGCGCCCAGGTGGCATCCTAACTAGGTGCCCGAACCACCTCAACTGGCTCCTTTCGACGCGAAGGAGGAGCGGTTCAACTCCGAGTCCCTCCCTGATGACTGAACTTCTCACCTTATCCCTAAGGGAGACACCAGCCACCCTGCGGAGAAAACCCATCTCGGCCGCTTGTATCCGCGATCTCGTTCTTTCGGTCATGACATGTCATACAGTAATGATGAATATATACTGTATATGTTTACACAGTGAGGCACACACATAACACATGTAATTAACATTTTTATTTTTAAATCAAGTCTTTTTAAATCCTAATTGTGTTATGAAAATGAGTTGCGGGCGAACTTGAGCTCGGAGAAAACCCTAAATATGAATGTTCATGACCTCAGCTTTCTTCATATTTACTGCCAGTTCTTACAGTACTTTTGTACTACGTGCAGCTGTTGTTGTATTTTTTAAGTTTGAGACAGTAGAGAACATCATCATCATCATCATCAGAATAAAGCAGAAACTTCACATCAATATAGAGACCAGCAGCAGCACATTGATCCAACCCAACAAGATTTAATTTATATATACTTTCAATAAACCCTGATAAACACATTTGAATACTTGAACAGCTCTTATGAAATCACCACATTTTTGAAAAACAACAAAAACAAAACAATGTAATTGAACCCAAAAGTAGAAACACCAAGAACAATCTGCACAGACATCTTCTATTGTTGTTGTATTTATTACATTCAAAGTGGTTTAAATCACAAATAGAACAGATACCGGTACTTTAGTAACCAACATGTCATAAAGTAATGAATATATACTGTATATGTTTACACAGTGAGGCACACACAGAATACATTTAATTAACATTTTATCATAAAATCAAGTCTAAACACAACTAAAAAACACTAAATATGAAAATGGGAAATGGAGGAGGGAGGTAAAGTAAACAAAGCATGGAGTAAGGGGAGGGAGGGTGAGGTAGCAGGAAGTACAGTAAAAGGGGGAGGGACTTAATAGTGAGTTTTTTTACATCTATTATACAGATTGTGGGAAAACCTGAGCTCCAGGAGAAAACCCTGAGTATGAAAAGGGGAAGGCAGTAAGGGGTGAGGTAGGAGGAAGGAGGTGAGGGGAAAGGGAGGAGGAGAAGAGGAGAGGAAAAGGCAGCTACTGACGTCCAGCCTCCTCCTTCTCCTCTTTCTCCCCCTTTGCTTCCTTTCCCATCTCCTTCTCTTGCATCTTGCATAGCATCTTCTGCAAAATGGCGTCCCTTTCCTCAGTCGCCCTCCTGCGAGCGAAGAATCCTCTGCTCTTACTCTTCATGTGAAGACAGAGGTCCTCCAGAAGTGTCTTCTCCTCCTCCATCTTCTTCTCCTTAGCCTCCCAGCTCAGTCGAGTCTGAGCGAGGTCGTCCTTCTCCTCCTTCGCCTCCTCCAGTTGAGTCTCCATCAGATGAACCATGGCCTCCCAGCTCTGGTGTTTCTGGCTCAGGTCTCTGGAGCACTTCTCCTTCTGCTCCTTCATCTCCTCTTCAAGCTGCTGGACTTTTGTCTCCCAGCTCAGGTTGTTCTCATCCTCTGCCTGATGTAACTGAGCCTGTATCTCTTTGAATTCAGTCGCCTGGCTCTGAAGTGTCTGAGCCAGGTCCTCTTTCTCCTGAGTGACCTCTTGTATTTCAGTCTCCATCAAACTGGCCTTGGTTTCCCAGCTCTGGTGTTGTTTGGAGGACTTTTCCTGCTGCACCTCCATGTCTTTCTCAAACTGCTTCACTAGCAAGTCCTTCAGTTTGACGTCCAACTCCAAGCTGTGGTTCTCCTCCACCAGCTTCTTCTTGGATTCCTCCAACTGTTTTAATGTAGTCTCCATCTCTCTCCTCTCGTCCTCCAGCTGATGTTTCTCACTCTCCCAGCTCAGGTGTTTTTCAGCCAGGTCTTTGGAGAACTTTTCCTCCTGCTCTCTCATCTGGTCTTTAAGCTGTTTGACATCCGTCTCCCAGCTTTTTTTCATCTTGGCCAAGTGATTCTTTTGCTTCTCCACCTGTTTGCATTTAGCCTCCACCTGTTTTAACTTAGTCTCCCAGCTCAGGTGTTTTTCGGCCAGGTCTTTGGAGAACTTTTCCTCCTTCTCTCTCATCTGGTCTTTCAGCTGTTTGACATCCGTCTCCCAGCTTTTGTTGTTCTTTGCCAGACGCTCATTCTCCTCCTCCACCTGTTTGAGCTCAGTCTCACAGCTCAGGTTCTTCTTTGCAAGGTCGTCCTTTTCCTGAGACACCTCTTTTAGTTTGGTCTCCATCGGTTGTTGGTCTCCAGAGATCTTTTCTCCCTGCTTTTTCAACTGGAGCACCAACTTTTGGACTTCCTTCTCCAAGGTTTGGATTCTAAAGGTCTGCTGACTGTTGTGCTTCATCACCCCTTTCACTTTCCATTCCATCTTTTGTTTTTCGCTCTCCAAGGTGTGGTTTCTAGTGGCCTGGTTGTTTTTCTCGTCCACTACATACTTCATGCCTTGTTTCCCACTCTCCCAGCTCTGTTGTGTCTCAGCCAGGTCCTTGGTGGACTTCTCCTGGCTCTGAAGGAGTTCTTCCTCTCTTCTCTTCAGCAGGTTTATGGTCACCAGGTTCTCCTCCAGCTGCTGCTTGTGTTGAGCCTCTTTAGCTTCCATCTCCTCCTCCAGAGCGCTGTATCTTTCCTCACAGATTGTCACACACTCAAAGAGTTCATCTCCTCTCATCATGAGCAGTTTGACGGTCTCTGCGTCAAACTGCAGGAGACTCTCATCTTTCTGGCTGTCGGATGTCTCCTTGTTGCTCTGGTCTGACATTGTTCCCTCCATGGCACTGTCTGTGGACTTGTTTTGTGCGTAGGAATACAAATCTATGTGTTAAAGTAGTACGTATTTTGTCGAGAAAACTGTGACGTTTTTTTGCTCTGACTGAATATGTGTACTACTCACCGCTCTGAACTGAACAACTGAGGAATTACGGCACTTCAGAGCTCTCCTTGCAATGTCTAGATCTAAGCCATGTGATGTCATCGATTCTACTCTCAACTGTGAGGATGTCATTCCATTAAGGTCACATGTGATGTCACACACACTACAAACACAATTCCCAGCATGCTTAGCGGCAGGAAACTTCAAACGGAAAACTGATTTTATAGTTAAACATGCAATTAATTTGTCCCACTTTATGACTTTATAAGCAGAATACATGTTGTGCTTTAAGGTCTTTACAGTTACACAATGCAAAGATTTAATTTGTTTACATTTTTCCTGATGATGTTCTGAGTCAAAGCAGTGTGTGTGTGTGTGTGTGTGTGTGTGTGTGTGTGTGTGTGTGTGTGTGTGTGTGTGTGTGTGTGTGTGTGTTTGTGCTTCAAGATAAGGCTGCTTTCAGGCAGACACTGCGGGATAAATGAGGCACAAACATACAAATGTTTTTGTGGCCCTAAACAGGATTTCATTGAATTTTAAACACAATTTGGTAAAATAAATTATAATTGTTCTGCCTTTAAGCTACTACTTAGTTCTGTTCTATTCCTAGTTTGTCTTTTCTCTTTCATACCTCTTAGATCCATGTAGGCATACACAACTGTTCTATACAAGTGTAGTACACAATTTCAAATTAAATTTTGTCCGGCATCTTTCATCAAAGTACGACAACTTAAAAATAAAATAACACATACATCCAGTCAAATCTTGAATTTTAATCTCTGTGGTTTATTAAGAGACAAAATGGCCATCACAGAATCTGTGTTAAAACCCCACTATGCTGCTTCAATTGCAAAAAAAAAATTGAAATATTATCCACATATTTTTTTAATGTATGTGCCATCATAAACGCACTACGGCTAAATGCCTAATTAATACCATTTGTGTGCATTTGCTTCTTTGAGAATGATGACTGGCACACTTTTTGGACTCTGTGATACACTAATCATTGCAGCTGAAGTTCAGAGCAATATTAACCACTCTAAATCATAAAATGTACCTGACTCATGAGAAAAATGACTCTGGGCCCTTTCTATAGATCATCGTCCACTCAGTATTAATTGTCTGCAGTGCAGCCCCAAAAGAGTATCAGTTAACTTCCCCATGGTAAAACCCTCCGTGCATTGGAGCGCCGACGATTCAACATCAAGTGAATTCTCTTTAAAGATGTATTTAAGTGGAAGTGTAATATATTCTCATACTGTCCAATTTACAATCAGCAAAGCTCTTTTTATCTCTGTCCATTCCACAGCTATTCATTAATCGAGCGGCAAGTGTCCACCCTCCAGTTGGAGGCAGTTAATTATTTTTTAATTTAATCAATGCAAATGCTGCTCTTAATGGAAACCATATACTGTAACGTCTGGTAATGGACATGAAGACAATGTATGGAAAGAGAATGTAGACGAAATAAAAAAACCTTGGTCAGTCACTTTTATGTGAGCTGGGACTGGAATGGTGTGTGAATAGACAGTGAATCCTGTGGGTTTTAACCATAGACTGTATGGTTTTAACATGCAACTCACCCAGTGCATGCTGGGAAAACAACATCTCTGGTTCTTCTGAATCTAAACTCTCTATCCTAATCAGACCATGTTATAGGGGTGCAATGCTAAATCATTGAAGTCCTGTACTATTACAGTTCCTTTGGAGATAAAAAAGGCACATTTATACGCCTCACATTCGACTTCCAGTCATTTCTCGATTGGTCGAATAAGACTACTCTCTCTGCTTTATTATTGCAGTTTTGTTTCTGTTTTTCCAACACAGTCAGAACGAAATTTGCTGAGGCAGCTTTTAGCATGTATGCACTACAAGCTGGAACAAACTGCCTGCAATTCTGAGGTTCGCCCCAACCCTGGGTTCTTTTAAATCAAGGTTAAAAACATTTAATAATAATAATAATAATAATAATACATGAGACTTGTATAGCGCTTTTCAGGATACTCAAAGACGCTTTGACAGAGAATAAAAAAAAAAAATAATAATAATAAAAAACAACTTTCTTTTTAATGCAGCCTATCCTGAGATCCTTTAACCGTTATTATTGAACTTTTAGCTGCAGCCAGTATTTCATCGGGTTTTATGAACTTTCTTTTTTTTCTTTTACTTTTTTTTCTTGTGTTTTTATTATTATGCGTTAAATGCCTATGTGAAGCGCTTTGAATTGCCTCTGTGTCTTAACATGTGCTATACAAATAAACTAACCTTAAATCTAACTAACCTTGAACATAAAAGGAATACACTTCCCATGTTGACTGAAATGATCTTCTCCTTAGGTCCACCATCTGCCCCTGAGAACCCCATCTCCACGGTGAACGAGACCTGCGTCACCTTGGAGTGGTCTCCACCCAGAGACACAGGAGGCAGAGGAGACATCAGCTACAGCCTCCACTGCAGGAAGTGCTCCGGAGACGGCAGGAAGTGCACACCGTGTGGTAGCAGCGTTCACTTTGTCCCCAGACAGTTTGGTCTCTCGTCAGCCAGTGTGCTGGTCACCGACCTGCAGCCGGACTCCAACTACAGCTTCACTGTTGAGAGCCAGAACGGAGTGTCCGACTTCAGCCCCACCCCCAGAGGAACGGTGGTCATCAATGTCACTACATCCCAGACAGGTGAGAACATACAGGCGTAATATATATGTAAAAATCTGAACCCCCACATTTAAATATAGATATCAAAACACCAGTATTTGTTTACACAGACAGTTATTTCAGCTATTCAGATTTAAATTGCAGCACAAATTCAAGAAAGAAAGGATTTTGCATGCCTTCACCAACATCCACTTTTAAAGGCTGATTGGAAAATAAAATCATCCGGGGGAAGAACGTATTCATCAGCCTGAGCTAGGAATTTGAACTATCATTCAGCGGGAGTATTTTTCAAAATTGTTTCCTGATTGCAGTGTGCTCAAAAATATTATCAGGCTTTTATACTGCAACTATAAAATCACTGCTCTGCTGCATCTCCCTGATACCACAAAATGACACCCCTGAAACCCTTCCTTCACAAATATAATCATGCGTGCATCTTTCGCAGTGTCGGGCTGTGGGAAAGTGCTGCCAGAGAAGTGCATATGACAGGGTGGTGATGAGTAATAGTCCCCGTACTATAGATGTGTGTGTAATAGCAGCAGGTGGGGAGGTGGAAGGGATGTAGGAGGTTGTTAACCTCATTAGGATCCCAACGTGTTACATGTGCTACTCTCTACTACAGTACACACACACATTGGTACACAAGCAGTAACACACTTTCAACCCACACGAGCATGGGCCCCATGTGCGAAGGCTGGGTAGGAAGTCACAGGGTTTGGGGTTTACACATTAATAACATGAGCAGATTGCACACTATACACACGCATGTCACACAATGTTGAATGCTGTAATCACACGTTTTAAACAGCTTGTTAGCTCTCTCTCATTAGCAAAAATACATGATAATGACTTCCAATAAGGGTATTTCTAGTTATATAGCACAGCGGGTATCCATCTGAAATCCCTCTCGTCTCCTGCATAGCGCGCCGTCTTTATCTCTGCCTCTCTCCTCTCATTAAACTTTACTCTCTCTTTGTCTCTTCTTTGTTTACTGCAGTGAGCGTGGTGCTGAAGGAGAGGCGGAGCAAGGACAGCGTGACTTTGGCCTGGCAGGGTCCGGAGAGACCAAACGGAGCGATAGTGGAGTATGAGGTCATCTACTATGAGAAGGTGAGAGAGATGCACACAGACGCTGATTCCTTTTAAAAGCGGCACACAATGAAGATCAGTTTACTGTTATTTCAGATTTGTAACAGGAAACCTGTTAAAAACTGGAGCTGTGGAACAACTTCAATGGATAAGTTTGATTTTTGGAGGTATACGCTTTGTTTATAGAGTAAAATAAGAAGATTGATATCTCTGTCAGTGCATGTTGAATTTATTGATAGCAGCTGGTTGGCTTCAATTAACACAAAAGCTGCAAACAGGCGAAAAGCACTAGCCTTACTGTGTCCAAGAATGAAAAAAATGCACCTAACAGTGTCTATAAAGCTCATAAGTAACAGATTTGCATGTAGTTTGTTTGAGTTACAACGATTTGTTGTTTTACGAAGGGTTAATTTACTCCTGACAGGAACCAACTAGCTGAGAATCCAGGAAGTAGCTCGTCCAGGCCACGAATTAGTCGGACACATGACCCTCTGTTAAATTGAATATTGATTTTCCTACACTTTGCTTTTTGCATGGATAAACAAAGGACATATTACATGTTAATATGTGAGTTTTAGAGGTGCTTGTAGGCAGTTTAGTTACATTTAGACAGAACGATGCTAACCGTTTCCCCATTTCCAAGTTTTGTGCTAACCTAAGACCACCGGTATCTGGGTTTGGCTTCATATTTAGCATAAAGATATGAGAGTGGTGGTGGTGTATCAGCAAAAAAGTAAATTTCCCAACAAAAAAAACTACTCTTTACTGTGTACTACTTTAATGGGTTTAACACAACTTGTTGGCATTTTCTTCACTTCAGCTTCATCGTCTAGGCTCCTAGAATTTGGGTTTAGCCTAGGGGAATGCCCGTAATGACTTGTTCATCAAAAAATCTCTATCTCTCTATTCCTCACGTCTCCCCTACCAAGCCAATTAACCACACATCTGTCGAACAAACCTCGTAAAACACGGCCAAGGTGATGAAATTAAGCGTGTGTGCGTGTGTGTGTGTGTGTGTGTGTGTGTGTGTGTGTGTGTGTGTGTGTGTGTGTGTGTGTGTGTGTGTGTGTGTGTGTGTGTGTGTGTGTGTGTGTGTGTGTTTGGGTGTGTGTGGTTGGCAGGCATTAGCAGTAAAATAGTGTTAATCCTTGTTGTAGAGTGTCTTCCATTAGGTAGAGTATCAGCCTCTCTGCAGGGAATCAGCTTACTGACAGACACACTTATTCCTTATTCATCCTCCTACACACACATTTTGTGCACACACACACACACACACACACACACACACACACGCACGCACGCACACACACGCACGCACACACTGTACAAGGCAGTTTGAAAGTAACCACACATTGCCCCTATGAGTAAAAGGGAAAAGATTTGGGACTAGACAGATGCTCATGTATAAATGCGGCCAAATGGTCCAGCGATGAACAAATGAAAACTTAGTGAGGTGTATTTGGCCCCTGGGGACATTTACATTAAATAATTTGAGGTTTCTATTATTTCAGGACTTACCCAGAGGTTTTTCTTTTTTTGCTCGTCTCAATATCACAGCCCATTGCTCTTTATATAACCCTCTTGAGTATATTTATAAATGTGACCCTTTTTATCCACGGTGACATTATTCTCAGACACTGAATATTATCCACTGAATTTAGTATTGAATTCTCTCCTCTCGCTCTTTCCTCCTCTTCAGAACCAGCGGGAGCAGAACTACACCGTGTTGAAGACTCGCTCCAACATGATGACAGTGGACGGGCTGAAGCCAGGGACCACCTACGTGTTCAGGGTCAGGGCTCGGACCGACGGGGGCTACGGGAGCTACGGCGGAGAGATTGAATTGGAAACCAGCCATGAAGGTAAAGACATGATTTATACTTTACTATTTACCTTTTACCTCTTCTTTTTGTTCTGTGAAACAGGACCATGGTTTCTATGTCTATTTTCCTTGTTTTAAAATGTTCCCTGTGTTCTTACTGTTAACAATTGCACAGAAAATAGTTACATGCCATTTCTTAGACGTTAGAAGATCACACTTGTGTCACAGTGCAGTACTGTAAGAGTCCGATTTAAGCCTCCTGCAGCATAAACATGTTCACCCAAAATAAAACAAATCAGCAGCATAAAAGCATCCTAGAAGTACGCACTATAAGGTAAAGAAATCCTATTTCACTCAAATGAGAAACAACCATGCTTTCATGGATGGTGAATGTAATTCAGTGTTTTGATTCCCACAACCAGAAAAAAAGAGTTAACCGGTAGTAGAAGTTTGCACCTGGCAGAAATCATGATAACAAGCATACATTTGAAAGCCAGAGCATGGAAACACCAGGCATCCTCATCCTTTCATACTGCTTTTATTCCCCTAGTCCTCAAACTACTACAATAGTGTATACAGCATGTCTGTATTTGCCTAAAGGAGACTGTACTTTAATTAACAAATGTATTCCATACTTATAGACTTTGGTAAAGAAGAGGAGGAGACACACAAATAAATCTATGCCGGGTGATTCAGGCCACAGCTCTGTCGAGATTTGTTCAATCTCTCTGTCACTCGTCCTTTTTCTCCTTTGTTTCCTGTCATCCCCTTTCATTATCGCTTCATTATGTGCTCTAGGATTTTCTGCTTTAGTGGCCCCATAATGTGCTCTTTAAAGTGAACATTGATTCCCAGACAGGCAGGCAGAGTGGGATGAATCAGTTAATGTATAACAGTGCACTATAGATTGTTTGTATGGCATACAGCGGGCACTCATTAGCCTACTAATCATTCCATAATCATTAAAGTATTTCGAAGTTGGGTTTTTAGTCCTGTCATGAGGAAACTGTGACTGTATGGAGCTCAGGACACAGGTTGGGTATCACTGCTACAGAGCTGTCAACGAGTCTTCATACAGCGGGTTCAGAGTCACGTTCAGTGCTGTGAAATACAGGATTTGCCACATTCAGATGACCCCATAGCAATCATATCGAGGTTATCTAATCAGATCAATTATATGGATTGGTAAAGAAGGCTGTCAATGTGCGCGGCAGTAAATGTAATAGAAGATCAATGCTTATCTGTGGATGCCTAGGGGCATTCATTTGCCTCTTCAACACACACCCACACCCACACACACACACACACACACACACACACACACACACACACACGCACACGCACACGCACACGCACACACACACCCACACACACGTGTCTGCTCATGCTTTGCTAAGCCAGATAAATGGGGTATTTGTTTTGAGTAATGGCTCGATCGGTGTGGCGTGAAAATCGATGCATCTTTGCAGAAAGTTCTGTTATGGGCACTGTTAACATATCCATTTGGACAGTGCGGCCGAATGGGAATGGCTTTCACGTCCACTCTCATAGCCTCACAGGCGATGCAGAGCGGGAGAGCTTTTCATCAAGGACCTTACTTACTATTCCATCAGCCTCCATCGCTCACTTTTACTCTCTCTTTTTTCCCTCTCCTTCAACCTCTGTCTTTTATCTCCTTTTCTAATGCTATCATATTTCATTCTCACTCCCTCTTTCCTCTCGCCACATTCACCTTGCTGTCTTTTTTTTACTCTCAGCCTCCCTTCATCTTCCCTCGTACAGAAAACATGCTAATCCTCTCTACATGCTCCTTTATGTATATTACTACTAATCCTCTGTGTTCCTTTTGTCTCCTCTACAGATGTTTTTGCCATCGGGGACCCTAACCAGTCCACCATCCTGGCTGTGTCCATCGCCGGGGGAATCGTCCTCCTCATCTTCCTTGTGACTTGCTTCGTTGTCAGTGGAAGGTAGGGATACTAAAGTTCTCTAAACACACGATCAGTATGAATGACAAAAATCACCCTAAAATGACTCTAAATAAAGTTGTTTATGACACATTAAATACAGAATGATATTCTTGGTAATGCTCAATTTTTCCCTCATTATCAATAAAGCAGATGAAAAGACCAAAAATACAATCAAACTGAAAGATCAATCTTAATCCTCTGCTACATAGAGCTTCAATGTTGTCCAAAAACTCTTGAAAACACATTAAAAAGCACCAATCTGGATCTGACTTTCGAATTAATTTCTTATGAACATCTAATAAATCAACTTCTAATGAACATGGGCACTGTGGTTTATTTTGAGTCAGCCTCATGGACTGTGAGTTCCTAACAAATGCACTACTTGTATTTAGTTTGAGAAAAACCAAAGTGCCCAGCTGCTTTCAGGAAATCTTTTCCTGAAAGCAAAAGTATATACTTTTGTTCCTTTTTAAAGATTTATGTTGAAGAACTAGTAGAAGCCTATGGTTTTTTGTCATGGACAGGAAGTGGGAACAACTGACGGACTGTGTCTTTTCAGTTTGCTGACAATTGACTGAATAAAGAAAATGTCCAGCCTTATAACTTCATTTGCTGTTATACAGCTTTAACACCATTATGAGTTGCTGCAGATTATGCCACTGACAGCTTTAATCTGATTGGTGGAACATTGAAGGGCCACTGACTGAATTTAGTACTGCCATGATGTCATTTATTCGCTGTCCTACTATAAATACAATAATCTGTCAATAATCATATGGGTCTATCTGGTACTGTACATACTATATGCATTCACTGAAACACAAGGTCTCACGTCATATCCCGTTGCCTCTTTGTAAGGGATTACAAAGGTGTGCTAAAGCAGGGCCTCAAACTTTGACATTTATACTCCTGCTGCAGCCCAAACTAAAGGCTGTGTTATTCTGTATGTGAAGAGCATGGACTCTCCATGATCACTCCCTTTGAAGGTTAGTGCTCAATCTCAAAAAGGCCAAAGAGGAATGAGAGATGAGAGGGAGAAAGGAAAATAAAAGAATGGCCATCGGTAAAAGGCGAGGGAGATGAAAGCGTTGGGCTCTTTGGACGGAGAAGAAAGGTACAACGGCAAGAGAGCAGCTGAGAGGAGGAAGAGGGATGACAGAATCTGTAATTTACCGTGCCTGTAACTAAATGTTTATCCTCCATGATCTCCGTCTAGATTAGCTACATGTTAAGGAATACACACACACACACACACACACACACACACAAACATACACACAACTAATGTGCACACACTACAAACATTAGTATTGATTCAGGTGATTGCTTATCAGGCTGAGTGCTCTATTCACTATTGACTAGGAGGGATGTAATCAGTGGAGACGCTTGTGACACACACACACACACACACACACACACACACACACACACACACACACACACACACACACACACACACACACACACACACACACACACACACACACACACACACACACACACACACACACACACACACACACACACACACCACACACACCACACCACCACACCACCAACCATGGATTACTTGCAGGAATACAATGTTAAAATACATAAACATTGTAATGTTACTTTGTGTTGTGCACTTTCATTGTTGATCCAAAGAAAGGGCTTGAATAGAGTTAGACAATGGCAGAAGGGAAACATTTGAAATTGTAATCTTTTTAAACATATTCTCCAGGTTTCTTCTTTGTTGAGGTNATGGACAGAAGTAAGGTAAGAAGGGGAAACAAGTGGAGGATAAAATGAGAGCTTATTAGATCGGCAGTGGGAATGACAGAATGTAGCGAGGGGGGGGGGTGAGGGAAAACATCTGAAGTATGTTTGCGCCACTAGAGAGCTACATTTCGAGATGGTGTGAAAGATAGAGAGAAAGAGGAGGGATGGAAAGAGAAAAAGGCGATTGATGGATGGAGGAGGAGAGCCGGCGGCACAACGGGAGAGGTGCAGGGAGCGCGAGATGAAAAGATTACAAGTGTGTTTGAGAGACGAGGTGGAAGGCTCGGTGAGATGATGGGTGGGCGATTGCACTTTAAGCGCAATAGGAGTGTCATACTTCAAGTTTTGGAGGAACTGGGAGAAATCTAAAAATAAGGATTGGTTTTCTCTCTTCTCTTGTTGCACATGCCCCCCTCCTTTCATCTACTAAACCTTCAATCTTATCTAATCTTATGTCAATCAGTCCATTTCTCTCCCTTTTCACTCTGCTTTTCTCTTCACTTTCATTCATCTTTGTCTCTCTGGCTTTCATTTCCTGTTGCGTTCCTGAAATGTACATTTGTAGGAACCCCCCCTCCACAATTTATAAATAACATGATGTATTACCTGAGACCGGTTCAATGTGGAGGATGATTAAATTGGAATTGAAATTGACACCGAGTCAGCCAGGGTTGAAATAATTTCCCACTAGACCTTTGTGATGGCCTTTTTCTCCCTAAATGTCAGCTGTTTAAATCATTTCCTCAATAATCACTGGACTGGATACAAGTGCTGCAGAGCTTTTTTCTTCTTGTTCTGCACCTAGTTCACCTATCGAATTCACAATCCTCGCCACATTTCGAACAATCTGATAGAGAGAATTTGATCACTGAACTATAAAATAACAATGAATGCCCGTACAGTGTTTCTCACTCACTCACACACACACACACACTCCCCACAGCCCTGGCTGGCAGGGTACTGCAAAGCTACGCCTCATAAACGGGCTGATTTGCAGGCCATTCTGTTCTGTCCTGTTCTCGTTTAATAAAGTGCTGTTATGCTATTGTTACCGCAGGAGGGAAAACATGAAAAAATGTCCAAAGCTCCTTCGACGCAGCACGGCGCTGACAAATCACACCAGTTATTGCTGTGCGCGTGCCATTATTGCTCTGCGAGTGCACAGGCGCACAAGTGTGTGTTTGCGGTGTGTGAAGTTTTGGGTCCTCCTGAGGGTGCTTTGGCAGGCTGGCAGGTACGAGCGATGGGAAGCGAGCGAGCGACTGGCATCGCCACGGACTCAGCAGATGGCCTTTCACTCAAAAAGCATTCTCCCCTTCGGTCCCTCACTTTCTCTCACTCCTTGTTAAACACGGTACAACTTCAGCCTCCCAGCATCTGTGTGTTTGTGAGTGTGTGTGCCTTTGTTTTGTCTGCAGTCTAATGATTCTCCAGCCTTCCAACCATCTCCTTTTCAGAAAAGCTGCAGGCTTTGGTTGGGCGCCAGATTCCTGTGTTTCTTTTTGTTATTGTGCTTTTAATGTGGGCGTTTTGGTGAGAAGTCAGCATGAATTTGTTCCATCTATGTGATGCGTGTTTTATTCGATTTTTTTTTAAGCAATCTCATCGGCTATGCGTCTCTTAATCTGCCTTTATGGAGCAATCTGTTTACAGAGCAGAAGACATTCAGCCATGAGTGATTGCTGCAATCTGCTAAGAAAATGTCTGAAAACATTAAAAAACAATAATGAGTTATTAATTGGATTTAAAGTGAATACAAGTTATTTATAAAGCCAGATATTTATCTAGCTCAAACAAGCCACTTGTTTGCCATTTTGCAGGGGCGTCAGTTTTTATCCATGACAATAAGAGGAACATTACTTTCAACAGACGGATTCAAGAAGCTCTGAAAAGATTTGAAAGACACACAGTGAAAGGCCAAGGAGAAAGCCGCGCAGGAAAGCGAGATGTCATTATAACGTGGGTGATTCTACCAGAATGAACTTCTCAGTTGTGCTAATAGACAGCGTTAACAGCTCTTCCTTTTCAACACAAAAGCATGTTCAGTTGTTGTGCGTGTTCGTGTGCGGAAGCTCTTTTAACTCGGCAGCATCTGTTGTAGCAGCCCAGGGTTATTCTTAAAAACGTAATGAAACAAAGGAGGAGAGGAAGAATGGGAAAAAAAAGGAAGCATGTGCTGGTAAACAAGCTGTTGACAGAGGAAAGAGCAGAGGCAGCGAGTGAAAGAGGCTTTTGAGAAACTGATGAACAATAATGGAGTGTACAACAGCTTAAAAGTGTGTGTGTGTGCCTGCTTGAAAGCCGAAGCTAAATGGAAATCACCAAAAACAACAATTGGTGAAGGTTTCTTTGGTGTGGGAGAGAAGAGAAAAGAAATTCAAATGCCTGGTTTTGAACCACATAAACAGGAAATTAAAAAAGGAACAAAACCAAGGCATAATAGTCACATGTTTGCATAATGGTGGATTTAGTGGAGGTAGAAACCAGCCAATGCATTCCCTCCCTGTGGGTGGTGTTGGACTGTTTGCCTGATAATAGCCCTAATAATGATTTGGCAGCCAGTGGATTCCCTGTATCTGAAACCTAACAGGCCTGTGTGGGAGCTGTGAGTGCATATATGCGATGAGGACGTGTGTGTAATGTCATTAGACAGATTTGTATGTGTTGCTTGGATGCCGGTGCTTTCAATTAATGCAGCTAAGCTGTAGGGTGTAGCTGAATACAGCTTTGTCTGCAGAATGCTTAGAAAGTAGCTTACAAACTCTGCTATAATAGCAGCTAGTTGCCGCAGGTGCACAACTATTTCACACAGGAGTTATGCAAATGAGCAGATGTTGCAGTGGGATTGATCAAATGTCCTATAAACATCGGACAAATCCAAAACTGTTTGCTGTTGGGGTTTTTGCAAAGTTTATAGCGCATACATTTGCTGATCCACACACACATTACGATGGTGACCTAATCAAGTTGTATTGGTGTAGTAACATCATTAGGGGGATTAGTTTAACACTGATCTACACACTGCTCTGTTAGAAATGTAAAGATACACTTTGCCAAATGATACAGACGACATGCTTATCCCCTCCATCTCTATCTCTCTCCATCCTCTCTCATTTGACCTTTTCACCAGGTTGTTAAAGATTCTGCTACATTACACCAATTACGGCAGACCTGCTCCGGAGCTCGCTGCTTCTCCGCCACCTCTCCTTTCTCTTTCCCTGCCTTCCATTACCACTCTCTTTAATGAGCAGGAGCTAAATGAAATGTTTCCAAACGGGTTGTTAATGAAACATGGACAGATTTATTGCTCATAACTCTTCGGCTAATCATTTCCCCTTCCTAATAATTAGCCAGAGCTGAGTAAATCTTTTTACACTGTGGTCAGAGAGTGCTCAGACGCTGCCAAACACGTCCAAGGTGAAGAGAGGGAGAGAAATAAATCGTACTCTCTTCCTGAGCGTTCCATCACCCCATCTTTTTGTCACTTAGTTTTGTTTTTCTCATGCTGTTTTGACTCTTAATTAATCATCTGCAATCACCTTTTTATTAACCTCATAGTTGATTAGCGCCCGAGCAGTGAATGCGTTTTGTTTTTCGGGGGTTTGTGAGCGTGGCTTAATTTCGCCCGTGAAATAATAAGTGAATTTAATCCATTGATTTCATTCCCAGTAATTATTTTTCATTTAATAGCTTGATATTAAATAGAATCACCATTATCATGAGTAATGATGAGAGCAGCGGGGTGTGTGTGTGTGTGTGTGTGTGTTTCTGTTTGTATGTGCGAGTGGGTGGTGGAGGAAGGAGGATAGATGTGTCATTTCATTGTGTCATGCCGGAGGGGTGACTAATGATTTACTGATTTCATTTTTCTAGTCATTCTGATCAGCAGTGGGAACATAATATGGAGGGACAGGAAATGAAAGAGGAGAGGCTTTTTTTCTTCTGTGTGAATGATCCCCTCTGACTCTTCCTTGTCTCGGAGTGTATCAATTTCTTGTCCCGTCTCACAGCCAGCAGCCGACCACTAATCCTATAAAAGGTGGCCAGTCATATAAAACACGCTAGGTGATACAGCGCAGCTCCAAACTACACACACTTTATTAGCTCTCTTCACGTGTCAGTTCAACATTAGTCCAAGGCTGTTCACTTTATTAAGACAAACAATCGTCTCTATTGTCCCTCCTTCTGTCATCAACACACCATCGCCTACTTACTGAGTTCACCTTTCGCTTCCCGCTTTGTTTCAAGGTTATTCCACCATCCATATTTACACCTGGCCTTCAACCTTTCTCTGCCGTCAGTGCATGATAGATCTTTTTATCCTGCTCTGCCATAGATCCCCCCTCGTTTGATCTTCTCTTTGCATCGCTCTTCTTCTCTTTCACTGTATTCTCTCCATCTCCCAGACTTTCTTTTCCCTCGCTTCTGATTCAAACACAAACTCCAAGGGCTCAGCTGACTCCTCAGTGAACTGCAGGCTGTCACGGCTTTCAAAACGTTATGTCCGATAATGCAGTAGCATTTGTTTTTGGAGTGATGATCTCCATCTCCATCTGACAGCTGACAGAGGTCCTTTCCTTAATTCCACAGCGCGCTGCCAGGCTTTAGCAGCCCGAGCACACTGACATGGCAGCAGAATCACTGAGTGCTGGTTTTAATTATCAGAGGAAGTACAAATCAGTGCAGCTCAGTGAAGTAGAGATTGTCTCTCGCTCTTTAAAGCCTGTTAGTGTGAGGGGGGGAAATGGGAGCAGCAGTAGAGCTTAAGGCTAAATAGACCAACAAGGAAAAAGAGGCGGCCCACTTTAGTGCATTATAATCTTAAAGATTGACTAATTCAGGCGGATGGACCACCTGCATTTGGACAACTGTATCTATCTTTAGGGATCAAGGTTCAAAATGTCTGTTATATTTGCGCCATGAACACACAAATATAGTGTAAAATATACTAAACCGTTGGCGTGGTAGAAGTGTATAATTAGAATAACAATATGAAGAAAGATGTCCTAAGGGGAAATCAGTCAAACTTGATAAAGGGACTGCTAAAAATGATTATATGACAAAAGGACATTTTGAATTCAGCATTTATCCTGTGTTTATGTGAGATGGCCTTCATGTGCCCTGCTTGGTTCCCAGTGTCAAGTGGACTCCAATGTGAGTGTTTGTCTATCTGGAGTTAGCCTTGTGACACACTGCTGACCTGAAGAATCTGGCTTCTTCTATTGAGTCTAAGTGGGTGAAAACAATGAAAGAATATGGCATGGGGTTTTGAAGTTTATTTCAGCTTTATTTGAACTGTTTCCTCACCTTCATACTACAATGCGTTTACATCTCCCTGGCCCAACTTGCTCCAATTTACCTTTCAGGTTTAGTCCATTCTTCTGTTCTCTCACTCTTTCTCCGGACCTGCACTTAACTGACTGACTCCTGTCGTTGTCATCTGCTCTAAATCTGTCCATCAGCCCTCATTCCTTTCTCTTACTCTCCCTCACGGGGGAGCTTTGTGCCGATAGAGTTGCTCTTTCATTCTTAATCCTCAATCAATACAGCCAATATATAACATCTCCATCCCTCCTTGTTTCTTAGTCTTCCCTCCAGCATATGTAGCATTGTAACAATTGCTTTCTTTGAACTTATTACATTTATATTTCTTTTCATAATCTGTCTTTGTATCTTTAGCGCCTGCATCACACAAAACTGCCCCACCCCTCTTTCTCTGCACTTCCCTAATGTTAACCTTCGTGTTTCTATTCCTCGATGGCTGCCTCCCTCATCTCCCCTCGCTCTTCCCCTCCATCTGATTGCTTGTTAGTTGGTATGCAGGCTTGGACCCCCATTGTGCGTTCTTGCCTGTCAGCACTCTCTTTTTTCCATCTCCCTCTCCACCTCTCTCCCTCTCTCTTTATTTCCCTTTCCAGTGACCACTCTCTCTATCAAAAGAAAAAAAAACTGCATAAAGAAATAAAAAGCAGAGGACAGGGTCTGTTGGGGGGAGGATAAATGGGTTTTTGGAAAAGGGAATGGTTTAACTTAAAGGAAGAATTAAGAAAGAATGTAACACCCTAGAGAGATAAAGGGCAGGAGGGGAGAGGAAAAGGGGGGAGGGGCATCGATAATATATGGATGGAATTCTATGAAGGTGGGAGCTTGCTAGCAGAATGACAAATGGGTCTCGAGTGACAGAGTATTATATTAAAAAGTAAATTGATATGCAAATGTAGAATGTGTGGCTTTGGAGGACAGGGATAGCCTGTTGTCCTCACTGAAGTGGAACAGAAAGAGGCAGAGAGAAAGGTGAGAGCCCGGGTGTGATAGTGATATCGCAGTCCATTAAAGTGCGTGTTCTCGCGTGATTGGCACAGGGGTGTGTACTTTAAAACTGCAGACTACACAGTCGTGTGCAGGGTTGTGTGTTGACTGTATGAAACAGCAGAGTATAGTGTAATTAGACGGCAGCTAAGTGGAACAATGATTTTCTCCCGCATTGACAGATAGCGCTAACTTCACACTGCAGCATAAAGAAGCAGCAAGAGGCCATGCGAGGAGGACTATCTCATCACTAAATCTGTTCCGGCTCAAGAGGCTCGTGGTGTAAAGTGAAAATATGTAGCATCCAAACAGACAAGGCCAACTCAAAGCTGGTAAGTGACAAAAAGCAGGAGCCACACATGAACAGGAGTGTGAAATTTGGCTCAAAGACACCTGAAAATGTACTTCTGAAACATCAGCCTTGAACGCCAGGATTGGATGAGTTGATGTGTTCAAACAAAACGAAGAACCTCAATACAAACTACAAAAGCATGTGAAGGCCTGGGAGGAAATGTAGAAACGCTTACAGCTGTGAAGAAACTTAAATGTACTGAGGTCAAAGCTTTTCAGGTGTAGGCCATTTCCTGGTGTCCATTCTCTCGCTGTGTATTGGCTCCTGAACCAGGACTGCAAATCACACATACCAGCAGCCAGCAGAAGGAGGAACACCCCTATACATCATGTTCTGGTTTAATGTCAACAGCATTTCAAGGTGGACTCAGCGTGATCAATTGTTCCATCCAACAGTAATGGATATTGTAGGGACAGCTAATATCAAAAAATGAATGATAGCTGAACTCCTAGCTGAGGATGAGCTAGAACGGAACATGGAAAGAGCAGATATCCACAAAGGTGTTTTTACACGAGAAAATAATGTTTTTATCCACCCTGTGACTCAGATCCACTCCATAATTAAATGGGCCATATTTTTCCAGAATTCAGCAAATAGACAAACAAATCAAATCAAAAGCATAACCTCCATGGCGGAGGTAAATATTGCTGTAGCCAGCAAAAAAGCCATTAGCTGTTGTATAAAAAAACAACAACAATGGGTAGATATTGATCTAGAAAATTGACCTTTAATCGAAAAGGAAATTTCTGACTGAAAGCTTAACAAGGGAACCATTTGCATCCTGCCTAATTGTAAAAAAAAAAAATAATGCGTACGAGTGATTAACATACAGTATGACTGCTGTTTGTCATGCTACATTGTTTTTGTAGGCCAACTACTGCCACATATTACCAGCTTCCATTCTGAAAACATATTGAACAAAAACAAGTTCTACACTCTATAATGGATTAATATTGCATGAAATTTGTTGAAGGTATTAAATAAAATATCTATTACCAACACATAGAGACACAGCTGTCGGGGGGAACAAAAGCCACAGCCATGTCAGGTTTGCGCCATGTTTAAGACTGCAGCGCTAATGATTCATGACACTTCTAACTGAAGAGGAGAAATTAGTCCCTCTGTAATTACTATGGAAATGTATTCATTTCCCATCAGACACACACAAACACACACACACACACACACACACACACACACACACACACACACACACACGCCATGCACCCGTGAAGACACACCTGCACATATTCGCATTAAGCAGTGATCTGGAAGTGTTTTGAACTTAGGTTTCCCTCAACTACGTGTGTGTGTGTGTGTGTGTGTGTGTGTGTGTGTGTGTGTGTGTGTGTGTGTGTGTGTGTGAGAGTGTGTCGGCCCCCACGGGATTATCACAGTTGGAGCAGAGGTGTGACCTATGTCCCCGTTCCCCATATGCTCTAAACACATGCCCCTAAGCACTGCCTGTGTGTGTGTGCGTGTCAAGGGGGTAATGATAGTCCCTTGGTGTTTGACTGGCTTGAGCCCAGCTGATAACCAGGTGGGGCCCGAAGATCATTATGCCCCCTCCTCCTTATCCCCAAATACCGGCAACCGGTCTCTACCCTTATGTGTGTGTGTGTGTCTGTATATTCCCAAGATGGTCTATTGATGTCTGAGTTTCACCATGCATTCAGCTGTGTAAAATCAACACAGGGATTAAACACCAAATGACGGAGATTTACTGAGCCCAGCGAGACCCCACCTTTCTCCATTTCTGTCTATTATTATTACTCTTGACTGTTTCACACTCAGTTTTCTGCTTTTTGATTACCTTAGTATTGTGTTTATCCAACATTTTCACTGTCAATCTGCTTTTCTCCTCTGTCCTCCTCCACTCTGCTTCCTTAAACCATATAGAGTCTGTGCGGATGATTCCCAGTTTCTCTTGGCTCTTAGCCCACATCAATTGATCTTCCTGATGGAAAGACACACTGACTGGTTGCTGCTTTACTTGTACAGCAGTTGAAGAGGATTGCGCATGAGTGGAAAAGAGGGGCGAGTAGGAGGCTGTAGTATTTATGTCGTGTTTAGTACCTCGTTATCTGAAACTTTCTTTTTATGTTTTTTGGCCTAAAATGTTTGAGCCAAATGTAAAAGACTGTAAATCTCAAAGACAGCGTTATAGCTTATCAGGGCTGTTAAACAATGTTAGAGTTGGAAGCTCAACTAAGGGGAAAGTACATTCACTAGCACAAACATAAAACCACCAAAACACACACACACACACACACACACACACACACACACACACACACACACACACACACACACACACACACACACACACACACACACACACACACACAATAGCAGCATCAACGCTTTGAGGCCTGTAAAACAGAGTTAGTTTAACACTTCCTCACAGCTGGACGGCAGGATTGAATTGATCAATTTGTCAATATTTTCTCTTGATCGTTTGACTGGTCCTCACTGCAGGGGGGTGTGCATGTGTGCACAGAGGGGTTCAAAAAGGGCATTGAGCTGTGTGTGTGTGACGCATGATATTATTGAAGGCAGTTGTTAACAGCCAGAGGGGTGCATGGGCGGCAAAAGGGAGGGGTTCTTTCAAGCATACATCTGCCTCGATAGGGACATATATGACACACACACACACACACACACACACACACACACACACACACACACACACACACACACACACACACACACACACACACTACCAAACACACAAACACACACACTCATTCACAGAACCTCAGGCATAAGAGCTTTAAGGGGAGTATAGCATTGACAGGTAGAGGCAGAGAAAAACTGTTTGGAGCTTTGTTTCCTCCAGGCTTGTCTGATAAAGAGGAGTGGATGTGTGGAGACAAAATCAAATATCTAGTTGTTCATACAGAGCTTCTGGCTTTGCACATCGTGGCAGAGGATTTTTCTGGAAATATCATAGATTTAATATATCAAGTACCTGTGTTGGATTGCACATACACACTCAAGGGCATGGGATCTCTCATAGATGTCTTATACAGACATATTGGCATCTGTGTGTGTGTGGGGGGGGGGAGAGTGTACACTGTGTATATATACTGGATCATAATCAAGCTGTGCATTTTGTGTTTCAGGCACTGTGGATATATCAAGGCCAAACAGGACCCTGATGAAGAGAAGATGCAGTTCCAACACGGTAGAGGTAAGGACACATACTCTTAAATGCTGGCATGTTTGTTGCTGTTAAAATTGTAATGTTTCATTTTGTTATTGAGCAGTGTATTCAGTGACATTATGGGACGAAGCATTCAAACTGATTTATTTGTATTATTTTTCTCTCAAGCATTTATTTATAAATGTAAGTGTGGGCTATGAAAGCACCCTACACACTAATAACTTATTTTCTTTTCTTAACAACTAAATCATTTTTACACCATCCTGCAATGAATGAATGAATGAAAACGTTATTACAGACTCAGGGTCCAGATAAAAGACAAGACATTACATACAATGGATCCCATCACTGCCTGTATTTAGTTTGACTGAGTTGAACAGTCACACTTTGTTTGCTTACCTTTTGCTGTATCATGAGAACAGTCAGAGCTACAGAATGACATACAGTTAGTGTCTATGCGAGGATTGTTGTTCCACACTTTCTTGCACAAATGTTTGCTGGCATAGAGAAGCTCCTTATGGGTTCCTGTTAAAATTTTGAGTCATTTTAACACCATTGCCAACAACCTAGTTGTGTGTCAATTATCACTCAAACAGAGCACCCACGCTTAAACTCACAATTTAACGTGAATTCAATCTGTGGATAGGTTTGAGTAGGAATAATTTCCTTGGAGGGGCAATACCCTATTGATACTGTTTACTTTATCAAACAAATGGAAAACCACACACTGAGCAAAAGCTGGCTATATTTCAGGACATTAAGCATTTATCTTTTTTATTAATATCTCCCAATTGTTCCTCTTTTCTTCTCCTGCAGTCAAGCTGCCAGGCAGCAGGATTTACATCCATCCTCACACCTACGAAGACCCCAACCAGGCTGTCAGGGACTTTGCCAAAGAGATCGATGCTTCCAATATCCGCATAGAGAGAGTCATTGGAGCTGGTGAGTTGGCAGTAAAATAGTAGTGGATTAATAACTCAAAAGACAGTAAAAATGTAACTTTAATTCTAATGACTACTCTCTCTCATATTTGTGTGTGTAGGAGAGTTTGGGGAGGTGTGCAGTGGTCGGCTGCGTGTTCAGGGAAAGAGGGAGATCTACGTGGCCATCAAGAGTCTGAAGGCGGGATACTCTGACAAACAGAGGCGGGACTTCCTGTCTGAGGCCTCCATCATGGGACAGTTTGACCATCCCAACATCATCAGGCTGGAGGGTGTCGTCACAAGATGTGAGTGATGTGTTGGGTTGAGTGACCATACATTCCCCCTTCCTGTCTCCGTGTGTGTGTGTGTTTGTGTCTCTGTGTGTGTGTGTGTGTGTGTGTGTGTGTGTGTGTGTGTGTGTGTGTGTGTGTGTGTGTGTGTGTCCGTGTGTGTGTGTGTCTGTCTTTCACGTTGCTTTGCGAGAGCCAGTGCTCTTGCAAATAAAAGTTCATCCTGGATCAGACAAAAGCTCCGTTACCATGGCAACACTGTGATGACACATGTGGTGTGCATGCGGCCACCGACTGTCCGCCTCTCAAACTGCCACTCGTTCTCTTCACATGATTGTGTTAGGCAATTAGAGCGAGTGTGTTCATGTAGGTGAGCTAGATACAGGCCTGGTTCAACAAGATAGCTGATTCGTTATCACTGGGCCTCGCTCTCTCAATCACACTCTCGCTCTCACTCGGTCTGTCTATCCCTCTCTCGTCTCAAACCTCTCAGTCAATGTCCATCTAATCTTCTCATTCAATCCCTGCCCACTTCTCTCTTGTCCCTCTGGTACTCTCTATCTCTCTATCTCTTTGTCTCCTACACTTAAACCCAGAATACGTCAACGCTAAGCTGGCTAAATTTGAAATCACATCTTTGTCGTTCAGTTTTGATTCTACGACCACACTAAAAGAACAATATGACCTACCATTTAGACTGATGGTGTCTCTACTGGACAGAATTCATAGGAACCAGCCCAAAAAACATTGAGAAGAAAAGTCTAGACCTTGCTTTACCGCCGAGTATGCAAAGCTTTATTTCTGTGGCTTGGTTTGCATCATTTATAAAACAGACCAACAATAGCAAAGTGCTGACACATAATGTAAGACTCTACGTTATAATCATCAGGTTTTAATGTCAAATTGGTGATCAACAATGGTGATGAGATAATATTCATATTTATGTTGATCGGTAATAACTAAATAGCGAGTTGTCTGAATTAAATCACAGTGTACGGACTGCGTAGTTCAGTTTTAGTGTTGAAATCTTTATATAAATGACATGAAATCAGGAGTGCACATATTTTTCTGGTCTGACACCTTGTCATGCAGATGTTTGTTAGAGATCAGACAAGCAAACGGAAGAGGGAGATAGTCTGCACAAAGAAACAGAATTGTGAACATCCAGGCTGACAAATAAACCTCCGCTTTCCCCCTCACCCCACTCCCTCTCCTCCCTCTGTCACACGCCTACACGCATTGAAATACACGGACACAAACACACACACACATCTTGGGTCCATCACACACCGGTGCTCAGTGGCACTTAGGCCAACAATAAAAGAGCAAATGCATATGCATAGGCTTTTATCATGAATATTAATAATTCATAAAGTTAATTGGAAGTGTTTTTTAGCCTCATGAATATTCAGCAGCATGCATATTAGGAATGAGAACCCCACTGCATTTCTTATTCACTTCCTCTAACTATGTCACTCTCTCTCTCAAACTCTCTTATTTTCTAAATAATGCCCGATGTTAACTGTGACCTTCGATTAGCAGGATTGAGGCCGTTTGTAGTAGTAGTACTATGGAAAGTTTGTGATTTTTATTCTGGCAGGCAGACATGTAATTACAACACTTTATTTTCAATGCCACAATCCATTCTGATTTAAAATTCAAGAAAAAAAAGAATACCGCCAAATCCTTGAAATGTTCTGGCAGAGGACAACAGTGTTGCTTGAAAAGAAACATATAACTTATAAGACGCTGTTACATTTGCTGTGCTCTATGAATACATAAACATGTTTGTGTATGTGTGTTGTTTTGCCGTGTGTGCGTGTAACGAGCATCTGTTAGCTTTTACACACATTTTCTTTGTGTCTCTCTTTTCACCTGTCTTCACGGCACATTGAGAAGCTGATAGAGCCCCTCAGAAACAAATCTCACCAGCGGAGCAGTAATTTCACAGGTCACAGCCCAGGGTGCGCATGTGAGAGTGAGGGGGTGAGAGTTGAGATGGGTCAATAATTCCTTCAGGCCTTTTTCTCCAGCACCAGCTGGTCCCTTCACACCAGCCTCAGTCTAATCAGGCAGGCTGACCCTGACTGCTCTGGGCTCAGGTGTGTTGGATTGGTTTGTGGTGGTGTAAATAATCGTAGAATCAACAGTTATACGGTACTATTGGTTGGGTAGTAGGCTACTTAGAGTGATTGTTGTCACAGTTTTGCAGTAGTAGTTTTAACAATATAAGTAGCAGTAGTAATGATACTGTAGAAATAACAGCAGAAAACATATATATTTATTGTCCTCATTACTGTTGTTTGATATGAAGCTGGAGGGATAATAGCTTGGGTGAATTAGCCATTGAGCCAAAAGGTGTGACATGTAAGTGAGATTAGCCACTGGTATGAAGAATGTGATGTTGCCATAAATTACAAGGTTTAAAACCCTGATGTAAAGAGCTTTAAAGTTGCTGGCTGAAGGATTTTAAAATCTGACAGAGCTTGGCTAGCTGTTTCCCCTCACTTCTAGTCCCAAGAAAAGCTAATTAGCTGCTAGCGGTAGCATCATATTTCTGCGACAGGCATGAGATCATCATCAGGTTATTCACCACAAGAAGTGCATTTTATATATGTAGAAAGAAGGTGCTCTGATAATGGATATTGATAATGACAGTAAGTAACACTGTCAGCACAATATTAGAAGTACCACTAGTGCAATAGTTCTGGCACAAATACAACCTACTAATAGGGGATAGGGATGGTGGCAGTTGGGGTAGCACTAATGATTATAGGGGCACTCATTTGACATTTCAAAGTTATATTTTGTATTGGGTATGTGCCTATCTTGGCTGTGCACGTTCCTTTTACAATCATTTGTATGTGTGTGTGTGTGTGTGTGTGTGTGTGTGTGTGTGTGTGTGTATGTGCATTTGTGTGTGTGTTCTCTCCTCTTAAAACCTCATAAGCCCTGAGCTGTGAGCCACTCTAATAACCTACTCTGCTGTCTGTCACCTGATTGTTGCTATTGTCATGCTAATTAGAGCGCCACATGCGGGAAAAGAGAAAAAATAGATCTTTCTTTTCTCTATCTGTCTCTCTACACATCAGGAAAGTGCTGCAATCTGCCCCTTCCCTACCTCCCCCCCACATATACTTATCTTGCCTTCATCTCCCCTGTCCCTCATGTTATCCTTCCATCCTTTATGTGTTTTACAATCGCTGCAACAATCGGCTCATTTGGAAAACCCTCAATTACCGAGCTTCATCTCATCTTTCCACATTGTGCACACACACACACACACACACACACACACACACACACACACACACACAAAAAGCTTTCCTACAAAGGTGCTGTTAAAACTGGCAAAAGCACCCATCTTTTCCAGCAGTCTTCTGTTTGAAGAAACTAGTGATTAGTTTTAACTGTGAGTCTTTGTGCACTGAACAATAAGTGTTTCAATCTTTTTTGTCAGAGTGTTTGAAATTATTCATGTTTTGAATAAGTATGCAGATTTGAAGATTGGACTGCAGGGACAAAATGAGGAAGAGGAGTAACGGGAGGGAAACATAGAGAAAAGGTGACAACGGGTACAAAACGGGTGGAAGTGATGGAGGGATGAGATAGGACACAAGAGTTAGGAAATGAGAGTAGATGGGGCTTGAGAAACAAATGAGGGCAACGGGGGAAGATGTGCAAAGAGATATGAGGGGCGGAGAGACAAGAGGAGGGATGGCGAAGAGACAAACGTGAGGAAATGAGAGGAGATGAGAAAGAGAAGGGGAGGGAATTTAGGTGAAGAGAGGAGTGGAGATAAGGTTATTGAGTTTCTATCTCACTGTTTCTATGTACCCCCCGCACCATCACATGGCGCTTCCCAGAAAAGAGATCTGTCCCGTGTTAAAAGCATTGTATCACTTAGTTCAGAGCCTTAACATTAATCAATACGGCAGTTATTTCATTTTCTTGTTTGTACATTGGGCCGTCTCATCCAATAACAGCTTAATGCGGACCACTGGCGCAAATACAGATTGCAAGTCATAATGAAATTACCCAGATTTATACAGACTTACACCAACACACAGAAACCGCCTCTCATAATGTAATTAACCAGACATAGTGTTTAAACGTCAGGTTTAGACACTAACCATGACCTGATAGCCACAAAAGTTACTCTGTGGCCACCAAATATCCTCTGTAGGTTGCTCCATTTGGCCAATGCGTTTTCTCATGTTTTTCCTGAATATGTGTCAATGAGATGAGGGCAACAAAAGCAGTTTGATTGCACTGTTTTCTCATTTAAATCCAATAGGCTGTGAGAGACAAGTTTTCTTTTTTTTTACAACAATAACAAATATTTGAAAGGAACTATAAAAAAAGAACTTGCACTTTCCATTTAAATAAATACTTCTGCATTTTCCTATGAATGTCTTTGCACTTATTGTTGTAAGCAAGCAAGAAAGGCTGTGTTAAGTTTGGTTCAATTGCTCTTCTTGTACTAGTGTCTATACTTAATCTCTATCACTTTGATACAAACAAAGCAATTCACAAGCACACTCAAGGAACTGGGGAAAGCAGAGACAACACGTTCGTCTTTCACTTAATAAAGAGCTGTAAAAGAGCAAACTCCTTACTGATCCTTCCGTAACACACTCCACCTGGCAGAACATCAATACCCGATCTGCACACACATTCACACACAGGGCGGTGTTTTTAGCTCCACAAACAGCTGCGTTATTTCTAAAGGCGATGAAAGGCTATAAATTCGAATGAATGTGAATGTGATTAGTTAATTATGTGCTTTCAGGAAGAAATTGAGTAGCGTTCATGAATGTTGGCGGCTCAACAACACGTTGGAGAGGCTGTTATGCCGTTGTGTGTGTGTGTGTGTGTGTGTGTGTGTGTGTGTGTGTGTGTGTGTGTGTGTGTGTGTGTGTGTGTGTGTGTGTGTGTGTGTGTGTGTGTGTGTGTGTGTGTGTGTACATGTGATTGAAGGTACTTTGTTAATGATTTGTAAGCCCCAACAGATGCAATGCAGGGGACTATAGTGCGCGGGGCCCGTCAGTCAACCACCCCTTCTTCACACACGCACACACACTCATGCAGGTGCAGGTGCACATAGCGATCCCACCACAACCCCTTTCCCCTTGAGGCTGATTAGTATTCATGAGATCTCCGGAGGCCCCCTAATACACACACACATATTCTGGTGGATTGGTCCATTCTAATTATCTCCTGGCGTTTATGGAGAGGGCTGATTAGAAGCTGTCAGTGTGACTGATGACGACATGCCATGTTATCCCCAAGAGACAGTCAGAGAGGGAGGCTGGTCACAGCTGTGGACTCCACTATTCCTCTGTCCTGGTCTCTTTATGGTGGCTGTCTTTGTTCCTTGTAATTCTGCTCCACTAACAACAGCCTTGTTATCTGCCTCCGTAGGTAAACCAGTGATGATCATAACGGAGTTCATGGAAAACGGATCTCTGGACACTTTCCTCAAGGTGAGTAACCGCTCAGCTGGAGGAAACATGGAGCACACATTTCCTTCAAGGTTAGGGCTGCAAGTCTTAACAAAGGCCATGCTGAAAATGATGTCCCAGCTGTAATGTCTAATGTTTGAAATTCCAACAACCCCAGATTGCTTTACTTGAGGGCACATTCTTTTAAAAAGTATAATAAGAGCTTCCTGAATGAAATTGCCTTTCATTTTTTGTTGGCAATAACACACACAAAGTTTTATACCAAGGGCTTGAGTTAACAAGGACCCATTCTACGTTTTGGACCACCTTTTTAAACGCTGTCACCACATTATGAGTGTGAGTAAAAACAGTTTTAGAAAATTGGAAAAAGTACATAACTGTTAGAAATAAAACATTATTTCTGGCATGCAGCTTTTTCAATATCAAAAGACAACACAACCAGTGTACTGTACGTAGACAAATAATCCATCAAATAAGTGTTGTCTTGCAGTAATTCTGTTATTATCAAACAGTACATACAGGAAGGTAGTGTTGATAGTATGGTATATTGAGTAAACATACTTTGCTCTTAGTGTGGACAGAGAAAAGGATGGGAACAGAAACAGTCAGAGGGATGTTTTGCCTCCCCGCAATTTTATCACCCGATGGTTGATACTAGGTCTATGAAATGATCTTAGTGACTATATCCCAGGGCCGAGAAAAGCAGCACACTGCTGACAAATAGGCAATAAAGCAAAGAAAAGTGTATTGCTTTGTGAGCAACATTTCGCTTTGTCAGGGGATACAAAAATGAACAGCTCATACAGAGTGTAATGTAATACCACAACAGTCAAGACAGCAACTGAGAAAAAACATTGAAAATAACCTCTCAATGCCAAAGTAATTCCAAAGATATCTGCATCATTACTAAATACAGAAATATAGTCAGCACAAATATTTCTAGAGACATTTATTTAGCTGAAGTCTCAGTAAAAGACAACAATGGTTAACTGAATAAAATGTAAGTATACATTCATTTTGGTGTATTACAAAATTGAGTCCTAAAGGCAGACATTACCCAAGGTTATTGCTGAATCCCTTATCAGTGAACAGACTTAAACATCTAAGGAAGACTGTTATTGAAATCGACATCATGACAAGAGTTAGAGGAGCCTGCCACTCAATATGTCACAACATGTTTTTAAAAAATTACTCTTAAAGCCATCCTATACAGGAAATCTAATGTATTTTCTCATAATTGACACAAGGTTTTGAAGTATTTCAATTAATGTAATGTAATTACTTTCACTAAAGTATTGATCCCTAGTTGATTGCAGAAGCCGAAAACAATCAAATAATGTTGTAAATGTTGATTAATGTTTGATTCATGACTCCTCTACTTAGACATAATGCGGCAGAAGAAGCAAATGTAGCCGTGTTGATGAGGAGCCCTGCATTTTGCATACACAGATGAATAGCCCGTTGCAGCCCTGGTGTGCATCACATTGAAAGTCCCCCTGATTCATATTCAGAGTTGTTTGTCGGCCAGTAAAATCACCGCAGAGCTCTAAAGCCATTAAGCCTGTGATGATAGGCCCATCGCTAAATAGACACCAATCCCATCAGCAACACTGAGCAAAACCAAATGAAATCGGACATATTAAAAGGGCCTGAAACACGTGCACACACAAAATCACACATACACCCACGTGTGTTGTGTGTTACAGTATGTAGTGTAATAACGGTCATAAAGACTGTCCGCAGTGGCTCCATAAAATGATGGGATTTTATGGGTTTTACAACTCATCCGTGCGCCTGGCATCCATATGTGTCTTTAATTACGCTGACCATTTATTAAGTAGTTGTCCCTCGGAAACAACAAAACCACGGCTCTATTGGAAAAGCTCTTCCTCTCTTAGCTTCCTTGTTTCTACCCGCTGTAGCCTTTCTATCATCTCTCTTTGTAAGCGTCTCCTTTTAGTTTTCTGGTAAAAACGTAAGTAAGGTTCAAGAATTTGACAAAAAGTCTCGTTTTCTATCATCACCTTACTCATCTGTCTCCTTTATCTCCTTGTCTAACCCCCCTGCCCTGCATTTGTCTCCTCTCTCTCTCCCTGCCCTGCCCCTTCCTGGCAATGCAACGTGGTGGGCAGATTGATAGAGGAAGTCTGTAGGTTTGTTAGACAGTCCAATCAATCAGCATCTCACAAAACCACCGGCTAATTAACTTACTCCACAGCTGCCGAGGGAGTGAGAGAGAAAGAAGAATCGCGGTAGGGGAGGAGGGGTGCACAGATGCAGAAAGATGAGGGAAGATAGAAAGATGGATGAGAACTGATTCAAAGTAATACAGAGTTCTCTGTCTGAGACAGAGACTGAGGACAGACAGAGATGAATGGAGAGGACGAAGGGACGGCGAGAAGGTGAGGTTATATAAAGGAGAGAGGGTGACTGATAACATGGATGGCTTTTTAACGGGGACCGTTGACCCAGGGCAGAAATAATTGGCAGAGGAAGGTGAGCCGGACCGTCATCGATCAACAGGCTCTTCTCTCTGCCAAAGACGGATCAAATCTGAAACCAAGTGAGCTCTACTTGCCCACGCCGTCAGTGTTAGAGAGGAACGTTTTGTCTGCTCTGTCAGACACAATCCTCTGCCAGTAGGAGATTTGGGTGATCCTCAATTGACCCAAGGGAGGAGAAGTTTATCCTCTGCTGGCCACCCCCCAGAGAGAGGTCAAAGCCCCGGGTTAACAAGAGCTGTAAAGGATTCAAAGTTCTTTCACATAGCTCTTTAAAAGCAGATTGGTGCCATTGAAGATGCTTCTATCCCCGTTTAAACCTTTACTTCCTGCTGAGGCTGAAGAGGAAGACCTTAATACCCTAATGTTGCATCTTAATGTCAACATTCAGACTCTGTGCTGCATATTAATTCATCTCCCCCTCTTCTCTCCCTACAGAAACATGACGGGCAGTTCACGGTGATCCAGCTGGTCGGCATGCTGCGTGGCATCGCCTCAGGTATGAAGTACCTGTCGGACATGAGCTACGTTCACAGAGACCTGGCAGCTCGTAACATCCTGGTCAACAGCAACCTGGTGTGTAAGGTGTCCGACTTCGGCCTGAGTCGAGTTCTGGAGGACGACCCAGAGGCTGCCTACACCACGAGGGTAAGACACACACAGAAATAACATATACAAACAAACAGCTAACCGTTAGCCGTCATTCTTGTTAGCTGTGTCATTCCTAAGCCTATTTATTAGCTGACTTTTTTATGTTAAAAAGATTTGTTATAGAACAAATGCATGAACAATTGACTGGCTTTTAATACTTTCATGCATTTGTTCTATAACAAATCTTTTTAACATAAAAAAGTCAGCTAATAAATAGGCTTAGGAATGACACAGCTANTGTGTGTGTGTGTGTGGTGTTGTGGTGTTGTGTGGGTGTGTTTGGTTGTGTGGGTGTGTGTGGACGGTCGTAAACGGAGAGTTTCGTTATTGAGGATTACGATTAAAGTTTCAGCGAGTTACAATTTTGCCAAATAGTAGGGAACCGGTACGTGGTGATGGTGACTTCATACGTCATGTTACCGTATCGCGAATAGGTTGGTTATGTGTCATATTGTGTGTGGTATACGATACGATATGAAAACTTAGCATAACCAATTATTAAACAAAGGAACAACTTAAAGTATGTAAAAAGGATAACTGAGTACACTGAATTTGACACTCGGGTCCGAAGTTAGTCCCAAATCTTTTTCTAAGGCCGTAATTCACTAAATTGTGGGGCTACCGAAAAAGGTAGTTTCTCTTGTTTACGTGATTGACTATAGAGGCATCCGTACTTTACGTGTAAGTGGTGTGTGTGTGTGTGTGTGTGTGCGTGCGTGCGTGCGTGCGTGCGTGCGTGCGTGCGTGCGTGCGTGTGTGTGTGTGCACCTGCATGCACACACTCACACTATAGACATCCCTGTCCTTGTAATTGCTCCTCTCATTGGCCCGAGGCAGCGTGAGCTGGCATATAAACTAAATAATAAAGCACATTATCCTGGCTGGTAATACATTTCTGCCTCCTCCAGCCCGATGACAGCTGGAATTGAGCTCTGCATGTTGCGGAAGGGGATCCATACTAAATTTCTCCAGGCAGCTTGGAGCTCTGTGTCATAGTGGTGACCTTCTCCTGACAACTAGCATAATGAGTTTTGCAATAGCAACGTCTTACATGAATGAGCAAGGTTGCTGTTCAGGTTTGACTTGATATCCGAACAGTACATCCAAAATGGGGATTCCAACCATTTACAGGACATTTGACATGCAGCTGCTGTGGTCCAGAGTCAGAATTCAGAAGCTCCACTCCTCTCTTTACCTCATTTTCACTACCTAAAAGTTAAAAGAGATCAAGCACTTATTTTGCACATTTGAGCAGTTTTTGTTCCCTCGCTGATGACATTTAAACAAAGGCAGCTGTAGCAACCAAATGAACAAAGCCTTGTTTTCCAATGTTCCTCTGATCTATTTGCTGTATCAGAATCAGATCCAATCTTCCTGTCAAGTTGTAAAGGGAGCCGTAATAAAGTTTTCTGCCACTCTGAATTCACCTGTTCTCTCACTAAACAGATGTTTTGACACAGTACAATACTTTTTTTTATGTATATTTCCTACTTCTCTCTGTATATACAGTATGTTAAACTAAGCAGTGTCGTGGTTTGGTTATACAAAACAAGATGTTGGACTCAAAAAACTGAAAATAGATGGACATTTCTCACTAAATCCTAAAATGTTATAGACTTACAAGTACAGTCATGTATTGAAATGATTTCATGGAGTATTTTTACAGGTGGTTACAATTTTAAACAGTGTCTTCTGTAAGTACATTGTATAGCTTAAATAGTAGAAGAATGTTACTTACTACTGATTCTCACTGGTTGACCACAAGTCATTACTAGCAATGGTAAGATCTACGAGGTAGAGAAGATGGTGGGAAAAAAAACCATTATTTAAAGGTGGCCGATTCCAAGACTGTTCAATTTGTCCGTGTGTTGGAGGTGTGTGAATCATGTGTCACTGACTGTCCATTGGTGTCTATGTGGAATACAGTTTTTGTGAGAAACTGATACCTGTGTTGAAACTAGTGTGATATTTTTTCAGTGTGTATTATAGAAAGGTGTGGGGGGTTTGCGAAGAGAGGTGGGAGCGTGAGAGAGAAAGTGTGTGAGAGAGCGAGAACAGGGGTTATTTAATGATCAGAGCAGTGTAATTACCTCCCAGTGAGGTTCAGCCTTTTAGACGGATGATTATTCAAGGGGAGAAATCTCATTTGCATCTTGTACAGTAATATGTAAAAGTGTTCACTCTACACTAAATTAAATTGCCACATAGATTTTTTTTCCTCACCTCGCTTAAAGTGCTTTTTTGTACTTTTCCAGCAATATTATGGTTTTACACGCAGATGAATTTATCTGTAAGCGTAAAAGAGAAGATAGTCTCTCTATGTCCCGCAGTTCTAGTGTTCAGACGTGTCTCCGGGGTTCAGCTTGCAGATCATTAACAAGATGTTATTTTCTGTGCTTTTTAATAAGAGGCTGTGAAAAGACCTGTGTCATACCCTCACTTTTGCTCCCTCAAACAAGGCAGGGAGCGTCAAAGTCGATGAACAGTTCCACTGCGTCATTTCCTAAACATTTCAAATCACATACTGTAGCTGCCTTTCTTCAGTTTCATTTCTGGTACAACATTGTAATGCAACATTTTTAAAGTTTTCAATCTTCCCACACACCTTCCCTCGGCAAGCACATGACCGGCTATCAGTATCTTCCAAGTATAAAATCAAGGACCCTGTTTTCCATCTCAGCACCTCCAATTACAGTGGGAGAGAAATGGCATGGAGCGAGTGTAATGACAGCATTTAAAGCTGTGTGGGGGAGAGGAGAAGAAAACCTGACTGAGCTCATGTCACATTCAGTGCTGTACCACCTGCGGACAAATGCAGAAAAGGGAGCTAAGAGGGAAAGGGAAATAACATGTGGTAGGAGAAGATACAAGGAATAAAACAACATGTTGGATTGTCAGGATAAGAGAAGAATAAGGGTGGGAGGATGGATCAAATTAAATCAAACAAGAAAGAAAGACAGTGATTGACAGAGAGCCATCTGTTGATCTTCATGCTTATTTCTGTTGCTTTCCACCTTTCCCCTCCCAACTAGTCCCTCGCGTGGCTGACTGCGGGTCAGCTGTGACTGATAGTCCGCTCTCCTGTTTTTCGTCTGACAGATGGGCGCGGGGACCGACTCTGGTTCAGCCTGAAAACGGATTCTCCATGCCTCTGTGTGCTGCCACAGCCATTTTACTCAGCTGTCAGTCACAGACAGCATGGTTGACGTTATCAGTTGTACCCCGCTTAACGGTGGAGGTCTGAGCTCAGAGCTGCTGCTGGGTAGGACTCAGACAGGGGGGGGAGAGGGAGGGGACGGAGAGGATTGAGGCATGGAGTGAATTGATGGAGGTCGAACATAAGAAGGTAAAATGGAATCCGTGAAGGTTAAAAACGTGAAGACAGAAGGCAGGGGAAATAAAGTGAGGAATTAAAAGGGAAAAGAAAGACAGCTATGGCATGCTAGATGTGAGTGCAGGGTAATTAAAATGACATCAGACAGTGGGGCCACTATCATCGTCTCCTCCTGAAGAAGTGCACATAATGAAAATGGCGTCCAAGGCCTTTGGCTCGGCACCAAGAGCAGAGAGGCTAAAGATGAAGTACAACAAGAGAATCAATTCTCTCCTGCCTCCTCCTCTCTTCCACTCAGGGAGAGATTTACAGGCCACGTTATGACAGCACACAATAACGACAGCCATATTTTACTCCTGCAGGCAGACAGCAGCATCCACATCCAATCAAATCCAACACAGAACAAGTTGTTATCCTTAGTGTGTGTGTGTGTGTGTGTGTGTGTGTGTGTGTGTGTGTGTGTGTGTGTGTGTGTGTGTGTGTGTGGGTGCGCGTGTTGAGTGTGAAAAAGCGCTTGTCATCGCTAAATGTGATTCTGCTACATTGAGTTGATCCGCTCGATTTATTGGTGTCAGAGATAAGGGATTGTGAGGATAGAGTGATAGACTTTTATGGATAACGCATTAGAGAAATAAACACCCATAAAAGAAACAATTTTAAATGACTGTGAGATGAATTGCATGGAAACATGATCAGGAAATAATTTGGGCTCCTAAAAGTTCACATAAGACCTAAAGAGGCGCCGAGGGAGATGGAAAAGGAAATAAATATGAGAGTGACAGAGACGAAACAAAGGATGCTTTAAGAATGGACGGCCAAAATGGTAAGATGAGAAAATAAAATATGAGAAGAGGAGATGCAGGGAAAAGAAAAACAAGCAACTGAGACTCACTTAAAGCTGGATGAAAGTGTGCATGGATCAATAGATATGGATGTGAATAGGGAGACTTTTAAATAAGGCTCTGGCCTGTGTCCTCAGATTCTGTTTCACAAAGAAACTCAAACTCTACAGATCAATACCGTGCTCCTTTCTCCGGCCTGTGTCCTGAGCGGCTCCTGTTGTATGCCACTGTTTGTCTTTGTTCACAGCACTTGAAACCCCTCTAACAGTGTGTTATTCCCTGCAGCCCCCGGCTCCCTCAACATCCACACCACCTTTGCTCGATAACTGTTTGTTTATCAATTTTCCCAACAAAGTAACCATCCTGCAATTCACTGCCAAGTAGCAATCTGCTTTATTTCCATTTCCATTTCAGTTAATGCCAGTTCTACTACTCTCTATTTGCAATTTGATATAACAACAGCAACAAAGATAGATATACATCTAGTCCCAAGGCAAGAAACATTTCACATTTTCACTTTGAACACAGTGTTTTCTTTGTCGAAATCTGTTTAAAAGTGAACTTATATCAAAGAACATTCCAGTTAACGTAAGGGACTTTTAAAGGAATAACATTTTTAGATATTAGATTTAAGATTCAAAGGTGTTATTGTCATATGCACACAGATACAGTGTAGAAACGGAAATGAAAATCTTATGACCTGAGCTCCTCCATCAATCCAACATATATAATAAAATACAAAAATACAAAGTACAAAATAAAAAGTAGTGCAAAAAGTCTGCATGTAAATAGAAGCTTAATACATGTATTTGTAGTGCTTTTAGCCCAGCTAGCTTAGCACAACGATCGTAACATTAAACTCACAAATACATGTTTTTTTATATTTAGATTTGTGTATGGACTTACTTCTTATTTAGTAACTTTAGTTACTGTTAGTAGGCAGACTTTTGGACGTTGAAGAAAACACGGCTAGCTGCTAAATTAGCTTACAGTAGCTAAGAGCCTACACACTTTTCTCATCCAACTATCTCAAAGAAAGCATTTAAGTTATTTACCAACATCTTTAACCATTCATTTTAAACCAGATCATACATTTACAAAATTATGTTCCAAGAAACTACCTTATTACCAATTGACCTGTGAGGAAATGACAAAGCAATGTTAAAAGCAGCACAAGAGATGCTACAATTAAGCCAATTCTGAACACACGATACAGACAGTAGACAGTCAATAATCAACACAATGCTGAAAAAAAGGATAACATCAACTAAATACTAAATGATACTATGAACACTAACACTAATGCATTCATGTAAAGATGCACACAGACACACAGAAACAGTCCTCATTCATTCCTGACCAGCGACTGTGAGTCCTCTGCAGCCCTGGGACATCTGTTATTGAGATGCAGACAGACTGCCAATGTTTGGTCTAAACCGAGACTGCTTCACTGCCTCACAGCAGCCTCTGGACATGTGTGTGTCAATACCCGCAGAATCCTACATTAGAGCTTTGTTTGACCGGGGGGGGGCTTATAAATTGAGCCTGATGTCTGTGTGTTTACTTGCATAAACACAGGTGTGTTTGTGTGTGGGTCATGTCTTAATACCCTGTTCAAGAAGCAATGCATTGATTCTTTTGTTATGAGCAGTCTGTGATTATGAGTGAAATCTGAATCAGAGAGAATAAGACAAGAGTGTGTATATTTGAGGTGTGTTTCTCTGACTGTGAGCATGTGGATGTCAGGCTATTTTTCCTGCTCACATCCTCCTCCTTGTTTTTCTCATTAGGAAAAGCGGACCTTGTTGGTTATTACGCTGTGATGGTCGGCTCCCACTGCGAAAATGTCACCAGAGTCCTCTCCCTGTGTCACCTCTGTCTGCTCCCTGCTGTCCCCTCTGACACCTCAGCGACCCTCCCTGCCCTTTCTCTGACAAGAAACCCTGGTGATTACACGCACGCACGCACGCACGCACGCACGCACGCACGCACGCACGCACGCACGCACAACAGTCAACGATGGTATGCAGACACACCAACCCTGACAAAAGCATCCGCAGGCATTGACACACACATTATTCTAATATATTACAAATATTATAAGATGAAGAGGTTTAGCTCTCGGTTATTCTCTGTATAAAAACACTTTATGCCTTATGATGTGATAATAAGAAAATACCCATTGTGCTATCTTAAATCTGAACTCCCTTTGACACCACTTACCTATTATTCAGTGACTGTGCAATACAGTGCCACTTACAATGTAATGACCCCAACAAGCGCATGATTCAGTATGAAACACTGCTGCTATTCACAGAAAAGCTGCTTAACAGCCTTACTGATGCACCACCGGAGGAGATATAGCTCCATTAGTTACATTGTATATGATTTAAATGCTCTCCTTTCCTATTTGATAGCATTCACTTCAACAACGTAGAGCACACATTTGCATTGTAATCGGATAGATGCTTTTTATCTGGGTGAGTGTTATATGGGAATGGTTTGGGAAATGCTCTTTCAATTCAAAAAACACTCAAACATGTGGTGCACTGCATCAGATGTTACAATCTTGTATGATGTTTGTTGTTGGCATAAAATAAAAAGCACAAAATGTGGTATCAAGAATATCATAAACCTATTTTGGACTATGATTCTGGTGCATGGATTTCAAATCAGCTAGATGTAAATAACTATAGGCAAGGAAAAAGAGATGGAAAGAAACCAAGGGAATAAGAAGTTACTAAGAAGCACCAAAGGTTTTCTGTTGTTAAACAACTTCGAAGTATGTTATATTCTTGAAAGACCTTTCCTCACTGTACTGTGTTTTCTTTGAATGTCAAGGGTATTTGAGTATCCCTTTACTACACTTACAGGCTCCGAGAGCTTTATAAAAAACGCCCACTCTAATAACTCTGAATGAAAATCGCACTACTGATGTTAGACTAGCAAGGAAAATAAGACTTCGACGACAGCCTCAGTAGAAAACAGACCAAGCTCTGTGATCTTCATGTAGAGGAAGGAGGGAAAAGAACAATTATTTTTGTGAGGAAGAGATTTTTCGATACATTCATAAAGGTCGAAGTGTAAAACAAGTTGTGGAAGATTTGTTTGAGTATCAAGTCAACATATCCTCATACAACACCTCGTATAGATTTTTGATAGAGTGATCGCAGCCCCCCCTCCTTGGTTAGGTTCAGGAAAAGATGGTGGTTTGCGTCAAAATAAGTAATTTCTGACTAAATGTGTGAACAAAAATAATGGGTTCAGTTTTAAAAAAGGTTTTTTTTTTTTTTTTAAACTACGGAGGTTATGTTCCTTAAGTACAGAAGTTTTGTTAGATAAAACCAATTGGACCCCACCTGTCATGGCTAACTATTATGTGGGTAATAAACAAATTATAGTTTATTCTTTTCGTAGGTTCAAATGCGGACAGGGAATTAAAACAGCCTGAGTAAGTATATAAAATACACATCTTAACAAGTAACTTCATACTTGCAAAACTACTACAAGGCATTGTTTCTCCAATTAGATTTGATAGTAGCCATGTTATTTTTCTTCCATGTTAGTTCATATAAGCAGCAGTGTTATGCTGCTGAGAGTGAGCAGTGAGATGGAGGAGATACACCGGGGTCGACCCCCGCTGGGTCCTAAAGAGACTTAAGTGTGTTTGACTCGGAGAGGTGATCAAAGCCTGCGCTGTTGGGCAGCATGCCCTCGCAGTAGTCTTGTTCTTACCTTCCATCTTGTACATCTTGGTAGCTTAGCGGCTGCTCAGAGCAGAGTACGAAAACAAGGGAGCTGTGGGGGGGAAACCTTGCTGAGGGCACTTGAAGCCGCAGCACAGTGTAGCTCAACTGGAGTGAAGATTTAGATATCAGCCGCTGAGGAATTCATTGAGATAAAGTATTATCGAGGCTTATATAAAGCAACTGGAAATATTCTCTGTAGAATTCTATGTGCTGTTCTTGAATGGTTCTTCCTACACAAGGTTACTGTTGCATATGGTTTATTGTACACAAACAAGAAATCGATCCTCAAAACAAGCAAATAATAAACCTTGACTGAGCCCATTCATAGCGATAAGAGCGTAGTGTGGAATAAGTACAACGAATAGAAAAAGTGTACTGAAACATCATCACGAAGGAAGATATTGAGTCTTTTCAGAAGGATACATTGATGATGTAACAGAACATAAACAATAGTGTTGGCAATATAGAGAAATACCTCTGGAATGACGTCAAACTATTTTGCCTCTAGTCATTGTTCACCACGAGCCTGTTGTCCTCAACTATAAAAGAATAATAACAAAGAATGCGATAATGGTGTGTTTGGGGTCAATTGTCCCTTGAAAGGTGAACAAAAGAAAGAACGACAAAAGAGTGATCCTTTGACATGCTTAATGGCCTTATTAAGATTTTGAATAAGTCATTTAACCTTTCACCTCCCGGCAATTATGCATTTCCCTGCCATGTTTAATCAATGCTATCGATCGCTGTCGTTAGGTCTGTATTAATTGGACTTGTCAAAATGCATAATCCTGGTCACCGTGTCGCTGCAACTACCAGGAGAGGTTATCATCAGGGATCAGAGCTGAATGGTAATGAGTGTATGGGAACAAGAGATAATACCAGTCAAGTGTGTGTGTGTGTGTGTGTGTGTGTGTGTGTGTGTGTGTGTGTGTGTGTGTGTGTGTGTGTGTGTGTGTGTGTGTGTGTGTGTGTGTGTGTGTGTGTGTGTGGTGACTGTTGTGTTGTCTATATGTGTGCATGTGTAGGGTTTGTCTGGGTGTGTTTGGAATTGTAATGATGGCAACACCTACTATGCAGTATACTGTTGTTTACAAACATAACATATCCTCTTTATGCTTAATCTTTGTATGTTTTCTCGTCTTTAAGTGTGTGTACTGTGGGGAGAAAACGCTGGTCCGCACAAGCTTAGTATTCTGCTTATGCCGCTATTTTCTTAATAACAATGCATCACATGACTGCTTTAAAGTACAAAGGGTGACAGGTTGTTATAAACCAAGAGTGAATTATCATCTGACTTACTATATGGATTTCACTTCAGCTATACTAAATGTTTTATTATCTGTCAACTTATTGTTTTAGTGTTTTGGCCAACAATATTAGTTTTTTTAATTAGATCTTACAACACTTGGATTTTCAGAAGAAAAAACAAACCTTTAACACTCTAAGTTAGCTGCCCACCTCGAAAGGCAGAAAGACATAGTTAGCGAGCAGTAAGCAGCCAGATATTTCTCTCAGATGTTTTTCGAAACCGAACATGGAGCAAAAAGCGGAGTGAATATCGGGCTTAATGTTAAATTTGACAAAACTCTAAATGAAAGATAATGTTGCATAATGATGTGCAGATAGGCAACTGTTTGCTTAGAAGTTAGCTGTATTAACTCGAGAAGAAATACTATGTGATTGTTATGCTCACAACTTATTTTGGCTTAACTTTTGAGGTTACAGATAAGGTTTGGCTGAGGTACAGTATGTAACGGTAATGGTTAATACTAGTTACTGTAAGACTCAGGGAAATAAACGTTTGTCAATGTAATGCCATACTGTAGCCGACAAAAACAAGTAGTAAGTGTGTTAGACAATACTGTTTAAAAGTGGAGATTTGACTGTTTGAAACTATGGCATTACTAGGGGGCTATACACACACACTCACACACACACACACACACACACACACACACACACACACACACACACACACACACACACACACACACACACACACACACACACACACACACACACGCGGATTGGATTGACTCCAACAAAATAAACAAAACCTGCCATGAAAATATTACTGGCTCGTATAATCCCTTCCTTTCTGTGGGAGAACATTGACGTTATTCTCTTTTTGCAGTTTTAGCTGCAACCAGGTTGAGTCATAGCTGATATTCATGTGCTTCTGTCACATTATTGAATTAACTGGGTTCATTTTCTATTACGTCTTCAGGCTTAGGTGTCACAAAACTCTCCTTTTCTCATTCACACACACTGAAATCTGTCTTTTCTCTCTGCTTGTGCTGGCTCTCACACACACACACACACACACACACACACACACACACACACACACACACACACACACACACACACACACACACACACGCACGCACGCACGCACACACACACACACACACAACTTAAATTTGATCAGGTGTCCTCCTACCCGAGCTTCAGCTGCAGGGCCCTAAAATCAGCTCTAACCATCCATCATGCTTTATAGCACATCACACATTACAGACAGAGAGAGACGGAGGAAAGGAGGGAAATTCTCAGACTGCAATAGAAGGAGGGAGCGACAGTATTAAAAAGAGCCAAACAGCAGGAGAGAGAGAGAGAGGGAGGGGAGAGATGGAGGGAGTAAATGAAAAAAAACAAAAAACATCAACCTTTTCTAATCAATATCCATTTCCCAGGGCTGTCATGTTGTTGCGAGAGTGGCTGTTGCATTACCAAACAGAGAACGTCTGATCCTAAATAAAATATCACCTTCAATCCAAACCATCCCATTCATCTTCATTTAACAAACACTCAGCTTTTGGCAATACCTTTTATGCACACTCTGCCATAGCCTGAATGAATTTGTCACGATGACGGAGCCTGGCACCTGCATGGGGGACATTTTCTCCAGAAGACACTTCACTGGTAGTGGCTTTGTTGCGCTGCACAATTCAGACGGGGGACTCCATAGGGATGGATTGCAACGTGCCATTGAATCTGGAGTTTAAGACTCATGAGCTTTTGACTTGAAGATTATAAGTGGGGGATTTTTGCAGTACATGACTATGAATTTATATCCAAGGCTAAGAATGAAGAGGTTTTTTTTTTAATGCAGGGCTTAGCAGGAAGTGGGTGTATGCTGGCATCCTTTTAAATTAAATATCTGTACCATGCACATACACGTGTGACTGCGCTGTCCTAATGATGCAAAACGATACAAAAACAATTTGTATGTAAGGCAGTGTATGTGTCTGTTTGCTTATACATAAGCCATAAATAAGCGTAGACTGACAGCTGACCTTATCAGCGGATCTAATTTGTGTGATGATAAGTCTGAGGAAAACATAGGAATGCACAAATTGGCTTCTCTCTCTCTATCTATTTTTCCTGTTTTTCTCCTTTTTCTCTTCTTCCTTCCCTTTCTCTCTGTCTGTCATGGGTCTAGCGAAGGCATTAAGTTAATCATTTGACTGTGTATCGAATGAAAAAACTGCGTAATGTCATTACTAACGTACTGCTTGCTTCCCGATTCTCACGGTTCTCTATCAATGGACTTGTTTGTTTTCTGAGCGTTTGAATAAAAGTCTCTTAGTATTGGTTTTATAAATAACTAGATAAGTCTGAACACAACGGCCTTGCATTTCAGGGAGAAAAATGTCAGATCTACCCATTTTATGGGGGTTTACTTTATTGATAACCTCACTGGATTGCAGATGAGTGTATTAGTTTGCTATGTTGTAGATATATGTGGTCTAGATCTAAAATACAATTGCTGCTCTTGTTGACATTGGTTGTGTAGTTATACATGGTGATGACAGGAAAAAACACAGAATGCATTTTTTTTCAAAACTGTTTGGGTGCGACCCGCCGCAGATCCTGCCAAATGCACTGTTTATATAAAGTTTTAATAATTTTTAGAATCCCAAATGGTAGTTGAATAAAAATAGTGATTCATTGCATAGCCCTTACTGTTTATATTCAATTCCTCACCACAGGTGGGCTGTCATACAATGTATGCTTTATAAGCCTAAAAGATCAGGTGTGTGTTTGTTTATGATTATCTTTCGTTAGACGTTCCAGACGCATATCATTAGTCAAAAGACCCACGTTGTTTAGGCAAATACCGTTTTCTGAGAACGAAAGGTAAAGAAAACCTTTTTGGTAAAGGTCTTATGTCATCCCATTTGTCTTTCTTCGCCCTCTCCTCCTGTCGCTCGGTGCTCTGATCTGTGGAGCCGTGACGGGACGCCTGATCCTTCGAGCTGCATTTCCATTTCAAACACTGAGGCGACTGACCCGCTGCAGCACGGGTGGATAACACACAGGATTATATGCATATACAGCACACACACCTACACACACACACACACACACACACACACACACACACACACACACACACACACACACACACACACACACACACACATACACACAGGACTATATGAGCGGATGGGATGTCTTAACTCATCCTTTGGGTCTGCCTGAGATGTCATCTCCTCCAGCAGCTGCTAACAGTCCATTTCAGCCTCTAACCCTGCCTGGGGCCACAGCCTTACAGTGAGGTAATAATGATCCCTCTGCTTCAGTCTGTCCCTCCCTCTCCATCCATCCATCTCTCACATGTTTCTCACCTCCGCTATAACTATATCTCCCTCGTTTACTGTATCGCCCCCACTGTTTATCTAGTCCACGTTTTTATAAATGTCTGTCAGTGCCTGCACATGTTTAGTATTCTTGTTTGTCCATAATTGTGCCCACGGCTGTGCATTTGCAGCTGAGCTTCTTTGTAAACCCAGCGTCCATTAACATTGTGTTTACTGTCTCTCTCTCTGTATCATTAAGAACCATAGACGTGTGTCCTAGTAAAAGACCAGGACATAAACTGAAGTGATGTAGCCACGGTCAGACTCGCATTATTCTCTGTTCTAGTTCCATGGTTGCCTGGGAGCCTAAAAGCCTTCATAAATTACACCGTTATTTGGGTCAAACCTCTGTTAGTAAGCACGTGGCTGATTTAGAGCCCTGACTGCTTTTCCTCAGCTGTGCTTGTGCTTTTCATGAGTGTTCACGTAACCACAGATGCACAAGCAAACACTCTGTTGTAACGGCATAAACAAAAACCGTTCATCTAAAATCCAACAATATGACAAAGATAAAGATGGGGGGAGAAAGTCGGAGGGAATTGTTTTTTTATTTTCTGGGGAATAGACCACAAATAGAGTTTGAGTCATCACTCACACACTCTTTTAACCCATCTTGTGTGGTCAAATGTCAACTATCACAGCATGTGTGCATACTGCATGTGGTTATGGGTATTGTGTGTGTGTGTGTGTGTGTGTGTGTGTGTGTGTGTGTGTGTGTGTGTGTGTGTGTGTGTGTGTGTGTGTGTGTGTGTGTGTGTGTGTGTGTGCGTGCGTGTGTGTGTGTGTGTGTGTGCATGTTCTGGAGTGCTTTCAAAGTCTTTAGTCATTCCCATAAGTTATTAAGCTATTGGCAGTAGAGCAGCCCAGGCAGTGTGTGTGTGTGTGTGTGTGTGTGTGTGTGTGTGTGTGTGTGTGTGTGTGTGTGTGTGTGTGTGTGTGTGTGTGTGTGTGTGTGTGCGCACGCATGTTCTGGAGTGCTTTCAAAGTTGCTGTTAGTTTTCCATGACATTTCTCTGTGATTGTGGTTTAACACTGAAAAACCCACTGAATGTTTTTTCTCTTAAATAGCAATTTGGCTGTCCTACTGGTTTTCTGTTCATACCGCCAAGTTTATTTTTCCTCACTTATCCCCAAGTACCGCTACTGCTGCACTCGATTGCTAAATGACAGGTTCAATTAAAATCACTTCCAAAACAATCTGTATTAAGTCTAGAGTGTATTGCCTGAACATCTGATGTCAGTATTTCTTTAGTCCCAAAATGAAACTACTTCCAACTATTGTTATTTGAAATGTATTCTCACCAAACATTATGATATTAAGCATCAAGAAAAGTACATAATTTGGACATAAGTTACGTTTTAGACACATTTTTGACCGGAAATTTGACCTGTGAATGTTGTTGTTATGTTGCTAGAGGAAAATAAAATAAAAATCACTTGCTTTTCTTGTTACTGTACTAACATTTAAATGGTCACCTAACAACAGATTTATCTAAATGAATAAGTATTACTTCAGTAAGATGCATTTGGCCTTTTTAGTAGGTACATACTTTCAGTGTCCAGATTATTTTGGAATACAAATCAACAAGAAATACAATTATCCAATTCATTTCTTTTAATTCAACCTTTAATGAATGCAAATTAAGTGCCCAATGTCTTGGTTAGGTTATTGGCCCTTGACCATTGAAAAACAACCAGTCTGGAGGAAAGTCCACTGTTGGATTACGTCAGTACACTACTTAGCCATACTGTACCCTGTTATTCCCAAACAGCAGCACCACTCACCCACATTCAGGAAGAGGGGGGTAGATGCAGGAGGGAAGGCACCATAGTACAGAAATGGCGGCCTTATGATAGTCAAAAGATGACCTTATAAGCATGTTTTTGTTGTGTACCAAATTACACTTATTAACAGACGGTGGCACAAGTACGGAGATTTTCCAGTGATTTAAAAGTCCTTCCAACAGACCACTAACATGTTCTGTGCTTTCCATTCACAACTCTGGAAAACATTAAGAGACCACACCATATCTTTAAATCTCTTAACTCAGTGGTCTCCCAATGTACTTGGAGGCATCACAACCTTGATAAAAAAAGGGCTTTCTACCAAAGATAATGATTGTCAAAGTCTTTTTTGGGAAGAAAGTTTAATTTTTTTAGTCTTTTGAAACAGTAGTTCACACGTGTTTTGTATTTAAACATTTCATGAAGGGAATGTTAAGTTAATTTGTGAGATAGTGGAATCTTATTGTTTCTTTTCATGTGGACAATCCCATTACAATTAAAAAAAAAACGTTTTCGTTGGCTCAGTGATTGGAGCAGATGTCAGTCAATCTAAGGGTTGGTGGTTTGACTCCTAACTTCTCATGTCTTCATGTTAAAGAGTCCTTCAGATGTGCTTAGATTCTTCTGATATAATAAGTCAGTACGTTTTATCGTCAGTGAACAAGAGGTAAGATAGCACTATTAATCAATATATGCATTCCATTCATCTTTTATCCGACCACTTTCAAGTATTTTAATTCCTACACAAAAACGCTTTACACATAACAAAGTCACATTTGAGCCATATATAACAAAACCACCCAGTACTGTAAATACTGGATCTATAAAATGGTGCTTCTGTTCAAGGTTGGGAATACAACACCATAACCTCATATCCTCTTCAGATGCTAATCAAAGCAAGAGGGACGGAGCATGTGATGAAGAGAATTTGTAGCATATTAAAAGAGGCATGAGTACATAGAGAAATGCCCATATTGTTCTGATGCTTCGATGTTACAGACAATGGTGTTGATCCACGGCGGTCTGAATTTTCACCTCGAGTACCCTGATATAAACACATTTCTAAAAGGTTATAATGCACATACTTATGTTGCAGGCCCCTGAGATTTTACACCTCCATTTGCTTTTAAAAAACATTTCCTATTGATCCCCCAACAGTAAAACAGCTCCCCCCCCCCGCTCAGCCTCATAGAGAGGGATGCTGTGGTTTCTAGGCTTCTTCCCAGTAACATCAAAGCTTGATTGATGGCACTTGAAGAGCTGTGTTTGATTATACAGGATAGGAAACACACATAAACACGCGATGTGTACAAAAGAGCATTCATGTCTCTCCTCCACACATACACATGTACACACAAAGGACATCATGCAACACACTGCAATCAGCTGTCACACACAGGTACATAATGAGATTCCACAAAAGGGTAGAGCAAGGCCTGTACATTTCTGAGTAGGAAGACATGAGTCATATGTTTACACTTAATAAATGAGCCTTCTATAGACACTACTGCCCCATATGAGTTACTAAGCCCCGGGAAGATATACAGCCTGTGAGTATCTGTTTGAGTAATTTATAGGCCAATAGATGTGGTCCTGCTACGTTTGCTCTAAATTTAGATTTCCATCAGCTTTTCTCCTCCGATAGAGAGCGCATTTTGAGCGAGAGCGAGTTTGTCTTTGGTCAGAGCCCCTCTTGAGTCAGCCAATAGCAGCTCAGCATGTCATGTCTGCCAGGCATTAAACTGTGATTTCCACATCTGTTGGGGATTATGTGGTCAATATTATCTCAGTCCCTCCAAACCCTTCCAAGTTTTTCTTCACCTTTTTTTCAAACACAATTTATTTTCCTCTCCTCTTACTCGGCTCACCCTCTATCTACTTCTTCTCCATCTTGAAGTCTGTTACTGATTTTAGGTGGTGACAGCTATCCAATACAGGCAGTATTCTTGCTAATTATCTTTTCTTACTTGACCTCGGTCAAACTGTGTATGGAAAGAATACAGTTTTTAATTGATTTGGTGCCAACAACCATGAAAGGATTATGAGGCAACGGGCTGACTGGGCACAGTAGCCATTTAGTCATTTTGTTTCTCTGACGTTCTGCACCTCTTTTTGTTTTTTTACGCCATCTTTTTGTACTTTTGGTTTTAACTCTTTTTGGAGTTGTTTTACCTTTCTTTGTTGTCATTTTAGCTTTATTGTATTGAGTCTCGGTGTAGGTGTTATGCAGCTCTTTATTCTTCTTTTTGATCTTCTTTTTGGTACTACTTTCTAGTGCATTCATTTGTAGTTGTTTTTTTTGTTTCAGTGACATTTCTCAGGTGAACCAGAACATTCTTGTGTTTTTGATTAAAAACTGCACCTGTATTTCAGCATTTAGTTCATACAGGAGATGAAGAGAGTGACAACCTTCCCCAAAATCAAAGGATATATAGAGAAACGGTAATGAAAGCCAGAGATGCAGGCCTTTTTTAAAGCAGAGCTATTCTGCTGTCAAACTCTACATTTAAATTGCTTTACCAAATTGTATTGTATTTTAATAGAATATTGCTGTAGCATTTGGCTGCATAAAGCTGTAATATGAAGGAACAAATAAAGATAAAGAAATATTGGGTTGGATTTAGTTTGAGCCCTCTGACCTTCTGGAGCCCCTCACTGGGCTTGTTCACTAGTCTTTGCATGCAAAAACAAAAGCATTTATTTTAAAACAAATTCACTTTGTCTTACTTCATCGCTGACTTGAGCTGAACTGATGCAGATAAACTGAACTTATCTGGTATCCAGCTGACCTTAGAATGAATGCCAAGAATTATGTCCACATACAATCAGACCCAGGTGTCTTATCTCTAACTTTCTTCTCTCCTTTTTGTTTCATCTGTCCTAACAAAAATTGCACGGATCAAATCATAGTTCTATCAACATCCATTTTGTGTTCCACTGCATGAACAAGAACACACACACATATGAGATATAAGAGAGCATGACACAGACATACACCCAGGGTGGCGTCTCATTCCTGTGGCTCATGAGAGCAGGCACGATGGGAGTGAGGCATGTAATGTGATTTATAGAGCTGGGCTCACTTTTCAAATTCAATCAGGAACTTTGATTACTGATGAAAATTTGAGACAGGAAATCGCTTTGATAGCAAACTAAAACCTCATGAGACACAAGAGCACTGATGTGTGCATGTGTGTGTGTGCCGACCGCGAAACACTGAGCCTGTCTGAACTCGGCCATATTTGATTAGGGAGGACACACGCAATGCAATCAAGAGCGACAAAGCAGGAACTCCAGCAAATTTGACCAATGACTGATGAAATCTTTCCTCTGGTTCAGATTTTATCTACTACTTTATTTCCGTCTCCCTTTTTGATACTCGCGCCGCTCCCTCACTCACACATGAGCACCTTTTTAAGTCTCACAAGCATTATGAACACACAGATTCACAAATCTACGGACACACACACACGCATATGGCTGACCCTGCAGAGGTCATGTTGGATCTATGGCTGTTTGGTCTCTTGTGTTATTTTAATGTCTGCTGTTGCACATGAGGGGACACTCAAACCCACCCGACAGCATGACAGAGGGGCCCAATTACCATTCCCATGGGAGGGAAAAAAAAGAGTGTGTGTGTCTCCAAAAGGGAGAACAGTAACACGGAGAAGAGAGAGGCAGATATAGACAGTGAGCGACAGAGTGCTTGTGCTTTATATGTGATACAAACATGACAGGCTCATCAGTCACCAATGGCCTTTTAAAGTGTTCTCCATAGGGACACCTGACCTTTCACGTGAAGCCAATAGCAGCTGCATGATGAATCAATCGCCTAAGCCTTTGGCTCCCACTCCATGTTATCCAGAGTAAATATGTTAGATGACATTCTCCCTATTGAGACACCTGGAGACAAAAGCCCCAAGTTATGGATTGGCCATTTAATGTGAAAGGGAACCCAGTGGTGATATCAGTGAGACAGAATACTAGCTGCATGTGGAGAAAACCTTTGGATGGATGGAGGTAGGAAAAATTAGAAAGCTAGGAGAAGAGGAAAAAGCGAGGAGGTAATGGGATGGTTGAGGTCAGAGAGCTAGCCACAACCTCTCTGTGTCTGTCTGCACAGAATGGATAGGATAGGGGAGGGAAAAAATGGGGATCCACAAGGCCAGCAGAAAGATTAAGAGGAGGGCAGAAAAGGAGATACTGAGGAAATGGAGAACAGGCCCTGAATTTCTTGTATATCTAGCTGTGTAAGAGAGAGAGAGAGACGGAGGGGGGCGAGCGATATGGGAATATGGAGCCTAATATGATGGGGTAAATGAGGTATAATGGCGGTAACATAGAGTGACAGCGACTGGACCAGTGCATTAAGGGGTTAACCAAGGCCAGGAGTCACTGACCTTCCCCCTCCCCCGGGACAGAATTATCTCTCACTAAGGAACACACACACACACACACACACACACACTGATAATGAAGATGTGGTTGCAGGACGACCATATTTTGCCATTCAAGAATGTTATGATGGGAATTTCACCATCACTATCACCATTAGAGCAGAGCTGAGGACAAATGAGACTACCCTTCAATTCTCCAGTCCTGCTATGATTTTCTGCAAGACTGGTCAGACATTCACCAAAACAAATGTTAATACCTTCAGGCTTTGTTGCAAAAAATAATTAAGCTTGGGCTTTGTTACACTTTCATGTAGGGCCATTTAGAATTGTATACCGTGATATTCAGGTAGTCCTTGTGTAATTGTACTGTGGGATTGTACAAAAGGACACGCATACTTTTGGTGTGTGTGTGTTTGTAAGAGGGTGATGGAAAGAAAATAGGCAGAGGATGTGTGAAAGAAAAAGACACTGCAGGCTTCAGGTGAGAAATTAGAAATATTAGCATATTTATTACAGCAACATGAAAGACATTAGAATGCCTACACCCTTTACAACAAGCAACGCAGAGGAGACTGGCATGGGGACAAATAAGCATTGTAAGGTGGCATAAGAGAGAGGGACGAGGAGAGAGAGAGAGACAGAGATCTGCATTTTTTGAATGAGAATCACTCATGAACACTTACAATACAGACCTGGTGGGGAATAGAGGACACACACTGTATTTGAGATCAAGCAAACAAACCCACATTGTTAACCCTGATGGTGAATAGTGACACAAAACTGGCATCTTTTTTTTGGAGTTGAAATCAAGGTGTGGACTTTGACCTCTCTTAAGTGTAAAAGATTGTACAAAGGGAGGTCATTTTTGCAATATTTTCTGAGTGACATTTCTAATTCTGACTTTGCATTAGGATTGCTGCATGTGAAAATAGTTTGCAACTTAGAGCAGCCTATCAAACAAATCAAATAAATAAGGATAGTTTCCCAATCAGCAATTACAGCTTTAAGATTCATTACACTGTTTTAAGGACAAAAAGGACATGGTTCTGCTTCATAGTGAAGGTGCTGTTGGAGCCGGTCTTGGGATTATACAAAACCAGGGTGTTGATGTGAGGTCATCTTAAGAACACAGATAAATACTACCTGTACATATACTATACTCTTAATATCGCCTCTATAGGGCAACAGAAAAGAACACTAGCTCAGTAAATAAGGCATCTAAAAGGCCAGCTGTCAAGGGTAGTCCGCTTGAGTGAAATCATAGAGTTAGCAAGAGTAGAATGTACCAACAGTTTCAGACTCTGTGAATTGTATTTTGTATTGTATTCTGAACCAATGGGGCAGAGAATGCACAAGTAACAAGCTATACAGTGGTGGAAATTAATGTTCCCTACAGTTACTCTTGCAACGCCTGTCAAGCTTTCTTTTTTGAAATGGCATAGTCGTTTTGAGTTATAGGAAAACTGTCACTGGCATGATTTACTCTTTTAGCTGTAGCTAACTAATCAATGAAAACCCTGTAAAGATGGTCAAAAAGGGTTTTATTTTCATATTCATCACAACACCTTGGCCTTGGAAGCGATGTTGGAATACTATTGAAGATGGTAAACTTGTTATTCCGACATGCAGTTTATAATAGAACAGACAAACAAACTGTTAAATCCATTCCTTATGCTTTTGCTGTTGCGTTTAAGGAACGGTTGAACAAAAGGTCAACACCCTGGAAACTCTTTAAATGCCAAGTTACAAGCTGTTATTGCATGCGAGTCGCTTCAGCATGCGGAGAAATACAAAGCTAGACAGGTCTGTCGTGCCTAGTTATAGTTGCCAAGATTTGATTGGATAATTTCTGCTTTGTGGAGGGGTTTAGCTAATGCATCAATTTGAGCATGTCTCTTATCTCAACCTCCCCTCTTCCATCTTTATATCACCAAGAAAGCACTTAACAAGTTGTTTTGTAGGTGGACACAGGCTTAGAAAGTGCTTGTAATTACTGTTTAAGGGACGTATGCAAATGAAGCCAGTGAATCAATAAGGAAAGTCCATTCTACTCATTCTAACACTATGGTTGAAACTGCACTCATTGTTACCTGTCAATCAAAGCAGAAGCATCGCACCATGCTACATTCCTTTGTTCAGACCAACGAATCACCTCCCTGCTATTTTCTCCTGTACGACACGCCCCTGAACGAGTACTTCAGAAATCTCTTTTTCACAATAAAAGTACATCATAGTCATTATCATCGTTATCATTACAAACATTCTAACATTGGAAATCAACTCTGTACATATTTTACACTATAATACAATCATATATACTGTACTATATGACACCGTTGGTCCTATAGAGTACCACATATATTAAAACTGGGGTCTGGGAGTACGCTTAAGCAGGTTCAGTGCCATTAATGCAGTGCACACAAAGAGGGTCCCATCATATCTAAGCTTGTATTTAATGTGAAAAGCAGCAGTTTCCTTCTGATAAGGAAAAACCAACAAACCAATTTATTTATGTATTTGCTGTAAACATTGTTTTGTAAATGTACCTTATCAGTAATGGATTGAAACTAGTGATGCTTGAAATAGGTTGACTGATAACAAGAATGTGAGACAGTACAAGACGCACAAATCATCTTTTTTAAGTACTTTTCACCCTCTCGTGGTTGCACAGCTGAAAGTCTACACAGCGTATATATATATTTCCTCTTGCTGAAAAAAAAGCGTCCATTCCAATGCTCTTTTTCATAAAGAAGACTTGAACAAAACATTGTAATTACTGAGACTGGCCTTATGTTAACATCCAGCCGTTTGAACTGATGATAGGACTGAGTATAGTAGTAATGGTGGTATGTTGCCCAGATGAAAATGTCAATGTTAACTGTACATGGCACAACACTGGATAAACACTTTCTCAACAGTGTCACTCTAGAATGACCTTGGCAACACCTTTTCTTAACACGAAACACTATAACTTTCTTATCACACCTGAAACATCGGAAGGCAAACTTTTAAGCTGAAATATTCCTAACAACATCATACTGCGACAGCCGAATAGACAATGTTGTTTAGAATAGACAGCTTGTGATGGAAGAGTAAAATGTATCTGTGCTGTAACTGCAGCTTAAGCAGTTTCCGCTGTTTATTTGCCCCCGATAAACATCAAAAGTGCAAGCAGACTAGCAAAGGTGCTCTGGGTCTAGTTGCTGTGGAAGTGTGTCTGAGAGCAGTCACTAGGGAAGCCCTTGTCCTGGTCAAAACTCTATTCAAATGATTCATACTTCCATCCTTCATGAGCTGGCAAAATCTACATCCCTGTCTATCTCTAAAGGTCCATTTTCCTGTTCACCCCACCCACACATTCATGATATCCATAATCTCGGCTCACTTATTGACTCTCTGTATAAAGAGAGCAATGGAAGGGGCCATACAAGTACCGGTACTAAGTTATAACTCCCATTAAACCTCTCCACCATTACAAACGTTAGGTCCATCTCTACTGTTGTGGGACACACAGCCCATATAAACATATATCTACACATATACATATCTTCTGACCCTTTTTAAACTCTTCAAGGTGAAAACTCAGAACAGAAACAAAATGACAGTAAAAAAACAACAACTGTACACCTCACAGACAGTGATGATAATTATATTCTGATTCTTTTTTTTTTGTCATTTCCTCTGTTAAGAATTCTTTATTGGCTGATATGAAGTGAAATGGTCTGGGATGCTCTAGATGTGGCCTTGTTGTTGGACGTGTGTCTCTTTGTAGCTCCATAATGGTGGCTGGGTTACTGAATGCTAAAGCCAGTGGTGCCCATCGAGGGTAGGAAGAATGGTGAAATTGCGAGGAGATGAAGGAGTCAAGCGTCCATGTTGTCTCCAACTCAGGGTGTCTCAAAATCAATGGAGGCCCAGAGCACAGAGTATCCATAACAACTCCATTTAAGTGGGGAAACTCTTCATACGGAGCATCCATTTTGGCTCTGTCTCACTGTGTGTTTCTGTGGAAACTGTTATACTTGAACGTGCGTCCCCTGGGTCTGCAGGGTCTGCACGCTGGACAAAATCTTCTTCTGGTGGCCGGCAAGATTCACCCCCATTTTAGCCAATTCACTACAAGAAAGACAGAAATAAATAGTTTTCATTAATGACACATGAAGAGAAAGAACATTGTTTCTCAAATGCCACGCAGCTGCTGAGGATGTCTAATATACTTGTGTTAGTCCCCTTGTTTCATTTTAAATGGCACTCGAGTGGTATAAAGCATGTCTTTAACTGACAATGTTGACCTTTTTGAGTGTTTCATTTAACTGGGATAATTCATCAGCCGTTTGTACCTGACGCTGATGTAGAGGATTGAGTCCAAGCTGACATATCCAGCACTGGAAAAGTTCTCCTTATACTGGCCCATCTTGATGGCCTCCAACCACTCATCCACTGTGTTCACACTGAACTCTGGGGTGGTCGGGTCCTCCCTGCTGGGATACAAAGCACACTCACAACTTAATGAAATGTTGTACTGTTGAGTGGCCAAATAGAAGTTTCTGGTTGGTGCTGAGGTCAATTATTTATCTCTGGAGCATAAGGATGTGTCAGCAGCACACTGATGAGCCAGTTAATGCTCAATCATGGTGCTCTATCTGCATTTTGGCAGAATTGCTTTCATTCTGCAACAACTGCAGTAAGAAGGACTCAAATCCACTGTGAAAAGAAAACATTAACTATAACTTTATGTACCCATTAATGGGTAAGTATGATTAATGATTTATCCCCCCACTGCCCACAAGGACGTGCGAACATGACTTTACTTGTTGGACCCTTTGACTTGTTTGCTTGCTTACCATTACTATAAATTGATATAAATGATGTCTGTGTTTAGTCATTTGCATGCTCAAACTTAATACCTTGTAGAACAAATTGCATCTGCTCTTAGATACAATGTGCTTCTACATACCATGCTGTATAAGGTTCCATTAAAGGCATGCCATAGTCTATGAGACTATTCTTTCTGGTCACGTTGTTATTTGTGTCTTCGGTGTGTAGACCTTTGTTAGCAGTGCTCTTGAGTCCCAGTTGCCTTTTCGGTTGTGGTGGAATTTCTTATTTTTTCTTCTATCATCTTTGAAAGGGACTCAAACATGTTCTATTGCACATTCTGTATGCTGTTCTGGTTCTAACCCTGTTAGCCTGAAGTGTAAAATGTAAAGAAATAATGATATTTTAGGGATCTGTGAAATCCAAATGCATATGGGAATATGTATATGCCAACCCACAACCTTATATACTTACCTCTTCTTTGAGAATGTAACTTGGGTGAGACAAGAGATACAAATGTAGTACTTCAAGTTTGTTATTTAAAACTGAATAAGATCAGTAATAGTGTCTTCTATGCATGTACTTATCTTCCTATAATATAATCAAATACGAAATAACTGATTGATGAAATGATATTGACTTTAGATGTGATGACAAAAGACATCCTTGGATGCTTATAGCATGTGCAAGTCAGTGAAAGGGATGCATTTACAGCTTTCTCCCACTGACCATTCTGAGCTGTTGGCCAGCTCTCTGAGGCTGGCCGGGTTTCTGATGAGCTTGTCCAGGATTGTGACGATCTGTCCAAACTTTGGCCTGTCGCTGCGTCCCTTCTCCCAGCAGTCCAACATGAGCTGGTGCAAAACCACAGGACAGTCCATCGGAGCGGGAAGACGGTAGCCCTCATCTATTGCTTTGATCACCTGCAGGGAGACAAAATCAAGTTCTGTGATCAGGGAAATAAGAATATCTATGAAAATGCATTGTTATAGTTAAGAATTTAGCTTAAGATGGAGAAAAACATTTGTTACTTTAACTGCGACATGGTGTTTGTGACTCACATCCTGGTTGGACATCTCCCAGTAGGGTCTCTCTCCGTATGAAATCACCTCCCACATGACGATACCGTAACTCCACACATCGCTGGCTGAGGTGAACTTCCTGTAGGCTATGGCCTCTGGAGCTGTCCACCTGATGGGGATCTTCCCTCCCTGCAGATAGTTTACAACACAGTCAGCACACTCTTATATTGTAATGGTGTAAATATGTTGCTTTATTAGTACGTTTATTAGCGGCTATAATAAACCCAGAGTAGGGCTGTCAGATCAAATTATAACATGGTGGCTGCGGAGAATCTTGGTGCAGCGTTGCCTTTAACCACAGAGCACTTAAGGATACACACTTGTCTCTAATCTGCTAACAACACACAGGGTTACCCTTGCTCCAGTGTTTATTCTTACACTTGACTTTCTTTTCTATCTTTTTTCCCTCCTCCATGCTGCTCCTGCCTTTGTTGTTGATGCACAGATCAAAAGGATTCCATAAAACCCACAGTATGGACACAATAGGCAGTAAGATACCCCGCCCTCTCTTTCTCGCTTCGCCTCACACTCACACACGTACACCACACCTCTATAGGGCTCAGTTGAGCTTTTTAACATGCGGCAGCTGCCTCTGCACCACCTAGCACTCCCCATCTCTGCTTGGTCAAAGTCAAATAAAAGACAAAGCTGCCAAGTCGCTCGGCACTGTACTTTTGTTTCCACCCCCACCCCATTTTCTTTATTTTTTTCTCTTAACTGCTCTCTCTGGATCATTCCCCTGCCTTCTCTTGTTCTCTCTCTCGCTCTCTCTCTCCCTCTCTTATTTAATATACACTCTTCTCTCTCTGTCTCTTCCCCATCTCCGCCTCGCCCTCTCCCTTTCTCCCCCGCTTCATGCCTGCAGCTCTCCATCTAGGTCTCCTGACATCAGTGGGTGTGTGTGTGATTGCAATAGAGCAGTCAGCGGCTGATACACTCCTCCCAGGGCAATGCTAATGCCATATTAAAAATAACATCCCCAACACTTCCTATGAATATGAATAATGCCATCTCCTTGTGGGCATTTTAGATGAGTTACTCCGCAGTGGTTTAACTCACTGACGGTTGAGTTTCTTCATTCTCTCTGTGCTCTGTGAGAGGATGGTGATGTTACCAAAGACTTATTTGAATTGAACATATGAAGGAAAAACACAAAGCTTGCTTTTGTGTATACTTTTAGTTTTGTGAACTGTATACGTTTATCAGTTGCACAGTGTCATACAAAACTTAAACTGTAATGCAGTAACTCAGTTCTGGAGCCCTATGTTTTGACAAAGAGTCGTCTACGTGAATTCATTCTATTCAGGTTAAGTTCCAGATATTATCATGGTGTCAGGTCAGTTGTCACATATGGACATAGAACTGAAGCTTTCTAGTGTGTTGAGCATATTTTACAAATTCAGGTCGGGCAGTTATTTTCCAACATTTCTATTGTAAAAAACAAGCAAAGCAGTTAATTTCCTCTGTGTTCATATATCTTGTTCAAGGACCTTGTTAAAGTTATATAATATAAACATTTTCTGAGTCCTGATTGGAGTGAGGTTGCCAGAATGTAAAGAGCAGCATCTATTGTTTGAGTTCATACGTATGAATGGGAATATTACCTAAGTAATGGTAAGCAAGGGTTTTTAGAAATAATAAACCTTCAAGTTATTTTCTGTGGAGCTCAACCTAAGTTTATAAAGTTACAACTTAAAAACCCTTCGGTAAAAAGTTAGCAAACACGTAGATCTTCAGGACAGAGCTGACTCATCTCAATTCTACCAATTTACTTTGGCCATGTCAAACAAGCCAAATAGGCCAAAATGTTAGCTATGTTATTGTGACATAAAAAGAATAAATTGGTGAAATTGAGATCAGTCAACTTTGTCCTGAACATCTGTGTGTGTCTCCTGCGTTTTTTTCAAGTTTGCTATCAGCTCTGATCTTGTTTCCAGAGAAATGGATACTTGGTCAGATCAACTTCTTTATTTTGTGCATGTTGCATTGTTTTATTGACTGAAATGAACTATGTAGAGGTCAATGGGAGGGTACACTGTAACTGGAGACAACATTAGTTCATGACAGCGGCAGCATGTGTGTGTGTCTTACCCTCGTGGTGTAGGCAGCCTCTGGGTCATCCTCCAGAACTCGACTCAGGCCGAAGTCGGACACCTTACACACCAGGTTGCTGTTGA
>NW_011333670.1:406437-423028 GCF_000735185.1 Notothenia coriiceps
GCACGCACGCACGCACACACGCACACACACACACACACACACACACACACACACACACACACACACACACACACACACACACACACACACACACACACACACACACACACACACATACACACACACACACCTGCCAGCATTTGCCTCTCAAAGCCAATAAACTCCTAATGCTACATTTTCAAAGTCGCTTCAATGCTTAAAACGTTATCATCCCTTGGCCATGCACCACTACTCACTGAAGTATGCAGTACAATGGCATAGCGCTTATCCAACCAATACACACAGTATAACACACACATATTGCTATGCATTACTTTTGAATCCGTATGGTAATTATTTGTTTCCTTTGTGAATTTCATACATTTCTCCTATTGACTCATGTGACTTAAACTGTGAAGCCCCAGCATCAATCAGGGAGTTTAGAAAAAGATTCGGCATTAAGTGATTTAAACACCCAGATGGCTTTCTTTCATTCAAAAGCGAACAAAAGCACTAACTGATATCTCCGTAGGATGAAATGCAATTTCACCATGATACCACCAATAGAGCCTCTCCCGCGGCACAGTAACACTGAGAATTGTCCGTTTTTATGTTCCATCTAACAATAATCCTCTGCGTCTACGTTGAGCCCCCGCCCTGCATGTTCTTAACACACCAATATAACAGCATTATGTGTTTTTCAGATAAGAAAACATCACAAAAGGCTGAATCAAATATTCATCCTGTGTTACCCGTTGATCAGTAATCTCCTGTTTTCATTTTGGCGCTGTCGCTTCCTCCATCCCCTATTTCCCCGCTCTCATGCTCCCCAGTTTCATCTGCACGCTCTTTTCCGATGTAATCTTTTTGTGTATGGGGAACGGGAGAGAAAAAGAGAAATGATGATACCTTAAAAATGACACAAAGCCATTTTCTGTACTGCTGGAGTTACTGATGAAGTTCATATCCCTATGTTTGCAGATGAACATGTGTGTGTTTGTTCACGTGTACAGTATGTGTATATGCTTCCTTCTTTGCAAGGATCTGAATATTGAATAAATCTTCCTTATCTATTACATTTGAATCAGCCCAGATTGTGGTTGTGTTGCAGGATCAGAAGGAAACGTTCCTGCAGACAAAGAAGTTACAATGACCGTGAACAGCCTTGCAGCTCGCTGGAGTCTTGTACTTGTTAGTGCTGATCACACTGAAGCATGTGTGTTTGTGTCTGGCCTCTGTTCTCCACGAGCATGTCTCCTGTTGATTGGATCACCACACACACACACACACACACACACACACACACACACACACACACACACACACACACACACACACACACACACACACACACACACACACACACACACACACACACACACACTAATGATGAGTCACACTTCTAAGATACTTATAGAATGAAAGCTCCCTCTGCAACATATAGCTTTTTAATATAACAGACACACTGTACAAATGAATCAAGATTTGTTCTCATTATCTATTTAAAAAACACCATACTGTACAATCTGGCTTAGTCTGTATTTTAGCAATGTACAGTATGTAAAAGCAGACATTTTTAAATGTATTTTGGCCTTTAGTTTGCACATGGAGATTGTTTGAATGGACTGAAAACTGAGCTTTGTTAAAACGTCAGGACCAGGGGAATCAGTAACTCTGATTTCAATGTTGCTGTGTGGACAGGGAAGACAGCGTTCTTGGCTTTTTATGTCAGATTGTGCACCATTTTCTCATTTGTAAGGTTTCAGACATCTACCCCAACGGCCGCATCATACATCCTTGAACCAGAAACATGGTCAAATAACCTTACTGACAGGATATGTTTACCCCTACAAGTGGATTTACTGTACTGGCTACGAAGGTCACTGCTACATTATCCAACACTCCCACGACAAAGACCCTGCTGACATTGTTGCTGATACAAGATGATTATTTGATGCCACAAGAGCGGTATATGGTCCCAGCTATCGCCGCCTAACCCCCCTTCGCTCTAAAGATGGGCTCTTGCTTCTGAAGGACAAGGATGCAATAGCAAACAGGTGGAAAGAGCACTATAAGGACCTCTTAAACAGGGACACCATTCCTGAGATGGAGGCTCTTGACCAACTCCCTCAACAGCCCATAGCTGAAAGCATGGGAGAACCACCCAGCCTGGGTGAGATGCTGGATGCCATTAAGAATATGAAAAACAACAAGGCTGCTGGGCCCGACGGCATCCCAGCAGAAGTCCTGAAGAAAGGCGGACCCGATCTTCTTAAGCACATCCATGCCCTGCTTCTCAAAATCTGGGAAGAAGAGGAAATCCCTGCTCAGTTTAGGGATGCCTTAATTGTCTCCATATTTAAGAAGGGAGACAGGGCAGACTGTGGAAATTACCGCTGCATTTCTCTCTTTTCCACCATAGGGAAAGCCCTAGCTCGGGTGTTGGCCAACAGACTCACCCCGCTGTCAGAAAGCATCCTTCCTGAGTCTCAGAGTGGATTTTGCCCAAACAGAGGCACTACAGACATGATTTTCACAACTCGCCAACTGCAAGAAAAATGCAGTGAACAAAATCAACCATTATACAGTTGCAAGAAAAAGTATGTGAACCCTTTGGAATTACCTGGATTTCTGCATAAGTTGGTCATAAAATGGAGGAAGCAACTGCTGTCCAGAAAAAACATTGCTGCACGTTTGAAGTTTGCAAAAGAGCACCTGGATGTTCCATAGCACTACTGGCAAAATATTCTGTGGACAGATGAAACCAAAGTTGAGTTGTTTGGAAGGAACACACAACGCTATGTGTGGAGAAAAAAAGGCACAGCACACCAACATCAAAACCTCATCCCAACTGTGAAGTATGGTGGAGGGAGCATCATGGTTTGGGGCTGCTTTGCTGCCTCAGGGCCTGGACAGATTGCCATCATCGACGGAAAAATGAATTCTCAAGTTTATCAAGACATTTTGCTGGAGAACTTAAGGCCATCTGTCCACCAATTGAAGCTCAACAGAAGATGGGTGATGCAACAGGACAACGACCCAAAGCACAGAAGTAAATCAACAACAGAATGGCTTCAACAGAAGAAAATACGCCTTCTGGAGTGGCCCAGTCAGAGTCCTGACCTCAACCCAATTGAGATGCTGTGTCATGACCTCAAGAGAGCGATTCACAAACCTAAAGAAGTGCCACATAGACCTAAAAGCTTGGGAAGACATGGCAACAGACAGGGCGACCTGGAGAAACCTTGTCCGTGAGGGTGCTGCACTATACAATGATGACAAGACAAGCACAGACTCAGGAAGGAGAGATCAACCACCAAACAGGTCCAACCCAAACCCTCCACCACTACATTCCCCTGTCCACACTGCACAAGAATAATTGGGTCCAGAATCGGCCTCTATGCCCAACTGAAGACCCACAAGGACCAAGAAGGAGGACAGTTATACTCGACTACGAGTGACCGCCGATGATGATGATGAATATGATGATGATGGTGGTGTGTGTGTGTGTGTATGTTTTTGTATGTTTGTCTATGTGTATGTCTTTCTGTGGGTCTGTTTGCACAGCCCAACATGCCCACTGGACTAAACAGCGCTACAATTGTGTTTCTGCATTTTCATGAAAAATCCCCCTGTACATGTGGGCTAGTCCTTTACAGTATGCTTCATACCTTTTGCAGGGCAAGCACTCTGTAGTTAACTCATATGTTGTTTTGTTTTTTGTTCTCTGATTTCAGCATGAAACACAAATTGATCACTAAAATATCTATTTAAACTCATCTGCTATTTTTGAATTTTGCACAGTTTCTCCTTGCCAAGCAGTGAGCCTCACACATGTGTACTTTGCTCACATGCTATTTCTCCATCAGTTTCGTCTTTTTTCCTCCCCATCTATAGCTTCTTCTCTTTTTCTTTCTCTCTTCCTCCATCATTGCAGTGGTCCCAGAGGTAATTACGAAGTGTTTCAGACAGTGGTTTTGGAGATCTGGGACTCTCAAACAACCATTATTCTCCAGATCAATTGCTTTGGACTAAACTGAACACACACTCTCAGAAGCACAGTACAATTAAAAGTCAACACAGGGGAAATTCTACACACACTCACACGGACACACGTCTGCATGTGCATGCACACATACACCTGGATTAGCCTATAGGACGTGCAGATTAGACAATGAACATATTCAGCACCCAAGCATGCACAAACACGCATGTGCATGGGGGCGTTCAAGGAGAAAGGCTCAGACAAATATACACATTACCACATGCTACCACAAAACCTGCGTACATAACGAAGTGGAGGAGGATTCAACAGAGCTTAAAGCCAATCTGGTGCTAAAGGAAAGCAGCAGTTGAGAAATCTTTTTTGATAACCGCTTCAAAACAACCTACCACTGCGAGGGCCCCACAGAGCCAAGTCGAGCGACAGCACCAAACAAACCTTTGCTCCGAGCACAACAAACGTTTGCATGTTTTCTCTTCAAAGGATCACACGCTAATACACTCCGCAGCATGCCTTATCAAAGCTTTCAAACTGTGTGAGTGTGTGCAAGAGTCAGTATCTGTGCTGCTGTGTGTTTGCTTGCATGTTTGTATATGCATATATGTGTTTATACGGGTGTGTTGCCCCCTGAGTACAGCATATACAGTACATACACCCACATCCTTGATGATGAGACACAAGGGACTTACTGTGATAGAAAAATAACGCTGCACTCGCTAATTTGCTAAGACAAGGCAAACTAGTGACGTTTCAACAGCTTCACAACAAATTATTTTTACAATTGAACAAGGTCAAATTAAGGACATTTTGTGATCTGCACTTAGCCTGAATCTCATTAGAAATATGAGAAGCTGGGGAGATCAATGAGGAAATTAAAACACTGCAAAGGCTTGTTTAAACCTGCTGTTCTCCCCTACATGTGGAGCTGTACTGAGACTGTATGTACTGCTGAGCCTTGTGTACAGTTGGATGCTGGGAACAGTCTCTTATATGGATCTAAATATAGAAACTCTCCTCTTGCTGTGCGTGGACTCTCACTTAGTCTCTCTCTTTCTGTCTCACTGACTCGAATACACACAAACACAAACTCAATAAACACTCGGCAATTTTCACAACTTTTGTCCCACACAAACTCCTGCATTTATGTATGTGTGTGTTTGTGTGTGTGAGTGGGTCTCATGAGGGCTCTGGTGAAGTAGGGCAGGCTGGAGGAAAGTGGGGCGACAGGGGGGGAAGTAAGCCCAGTCAGAATATCAATAATGGATAAACATGTAGCCATCAGCAGGGAGTGAAGGAGAGGGAGATGTAAAGAGATAGAGGGAGAGTGAGGACATGGGAGAAAGGGTGAAGAGTGAGGACAAAGGACAAGAGGAGTGAGGGAAAGTTAGACAGGCAGTAGAGTCAAGGGCACTACTTTTAAAGAGTTTGTTTACCAAGGAAAGATAAAATGATTAACGGCTTGATAAGTTCCGAGGGGTCTAAAAACCTGTCTCATGATGGTAGGAAATCACTGTGTTGTGTTTGGCCATTTGATAAGACTTCAAAATTATTGATCTGTTACTCAAAATGGACTTCCTGGATCGATATGCCATGTCTTAAATGTAGCTGAAGCAAAGGCAGCACCTCCAACATCTGGGCAAATAAAACATAAACAATCTGTGCTTGGTCATTCTGGGGAAACCAGCGTTTAAAATGACTGTTTACACAGTTTTTTTTTTTTATACATACGTGTAAATCGGATTTCAAACAAAAAAATGTATTAGACACAATTAAAAAATACATTCTGGTCTCAAAAGACAAGCCAATGCCAAGGTCAAAACCACTTGATGTTATCCTCAGTGCAACTTTTACCCTGTTGCAGCATGTTTTTAGTTTATACAAATATATAATAAGATTTTGATTGCTTAAAAATATCTTCAGCGTTGGGTTGCGATTCACTACACCTTCATATCACTGCTGGTTCCAAAAAACAGAATGACGAACAACATATTGACAAACCCAAGGAATCTAAAGTTCACATCATTTGTATGGTCTATAAAATAGACTTAAAACTTTAAAAAAGATTCACATCTTTTACCCTGTGAAGCAGGAGTTGATTTTTCTTCCCCTCATGTGCAAGTACAACACCTACACGCCAACCACCTCTATCAGTGTGAAATCATACTACTGTATTGAAAGGATTTTCTGTTCCACTTTTAACAAAGAGTCCTTGAGTCACAGGTAGTGAGTACTGGAGCGAAGGAAAATTAGTGTGTGTAAGGTTGAGTTTGGAAATGTACAATTTTTCACATTTAAGTAGGTATATCAGTGTGAGAGGTGAACCATCCAACAGTGCTCCAAATCCATTTAGCCTTAGGTAAATGATGAAAATAGGATGCACAGGGCTCCACTCTGCACGACACTGTCACCCCTGATTCATATTTATGCAGCCTCTAGCATAAAATCAGGTGTGTGTGCCTGTGTATGCCTGTGTGTGAATATGAGGTCTGTTTTTTATTTTGGGGCCTGCCTGTGAAAGCGGGAGTACGAGGGGAAAAGAAAGAGAGGAGGGTGTTCAGAGGTGTTTTGCCACAGGGCACCCCAGCATTTACTTTCATATAAACGTTGAACCCTTGTAACCCCAGCCAGGGATTTTGTGTGTGTGTGTGTGTGTGTGTGTGTGTGTGTGTGTGTGTGTGTGTGTGTGTGTGTGTGTGTGTGTGTGTGTGTGTGTGTGTGTGTGTGTGTGTGTGTGTGTGTGTGTGTGTGTGTGTGTGTGACTTCATGTTTGTGCCTGGATGTCGGTTTAGAACAAATTACTGATTGGCTCCCTTGTTCAAAAGTCCACCCAAGGCATTTTTGGGCGATGGAGTAACTCAGGGTTACCATGAGGGCTTGTTGCTCATGGCAACTCAGCTGTGTCCACTTTTGTCTCCCCCTTTTGTACTTGAAAAGACATGATCACACGCAAAAAGCGCAAAAAGAGGGCCAATTGTGTTCTGTGTAATTGGTCAACAGTGAAATATTGATCAAACACCATTAACACTTCCCAGATAAATTGATATAATAATCTTTTTGTGACATCAATGACAGAATCGCTGTGATTGAGTTCCGCAAGGGGCGGTGTATCTAAGCATGTGTGTGTAAACAAATTGTCAGTGTGCCTCAGTTCTTCTCCCTGTGTACAAGCCTTTCTATTATTCCTTCCTTAATGACACTAATTAGACTGTTCCCTTTAATTAATATGTTCCTGATTGAGCATGTGTTTGTCTGTGTGAGCGCACGGTGGCTTGTGTGCGTGTGTGTGTTTGTCTGTGTGTGTGTGCACATTGCTGCCAATGAGGCATGATAATCAGACTGCTAATCCCACTGATCCTGATGCTCCTTGAGTGAGTGATAGTAAACAAAATGTCAGGCTGAGTTTGCGTGTGGAGCTTCTTGAATCCCACCATATTATTGCCGCTGACCTACAAACACAGGGGTGGCAACACCCGGCGTCTACATTTATGAAGGTGGAGGGAGTACAAGTGGGATCCATTACAGTCTCCTAATTACTTGCAAAGGTCGCAATTAGTGGTGTTGTGCATTGGGTTTGCATGAGGAAATATGAGAGGGGGAATATCACAGAGGGATTTGGAGGTGCACCAGCTCCTCCCTTTTCTAATAAATATGAACAGGCATATTCCTTTGTTTCCTCGCGACTGTTTCTTATTTTGGTTTGCCTCAGGCCCTGAGCGAAACCCGACCACCTCAACAGAGAAAATGAGACAATGTTTCTGCCTATTGACTTTCTGTTTTCATTCTATAATTGTTGCCATAAAGCATAATTAAACTTCATTGTTCATTCCTTCATCCTCTCTCTGTCTTTTTGCCGATCTCTCTCTCTTCTCTTTTTTCTTTCTCTTTCTGCTCTTTGTGTGTTAGAAAGTAATTATATCTCGGTGTGCCTGCGAGACGGCACACTCCTGATCCACTGATGAGAGCAGGCTGGGAGGTTGAATATAATGAAATGGAATACATTACAGAATGCCTGCGTCCATAGCCGTGCCTTTTTACTGCTTCATAACAAGATCTTTTGCTGCTTCTTACTTTAATAACTATCTCTTTTAGGCCAAAGTGACGGACTCACATGAGTCCTGATGTCTTTGCCATGTTTGGGATCATCTTTGTATACTACTATTCTGCTCCCAAGTAACCGTTGTTTGTTTCTTGCTATTGAAAGCTACTGTAACCGATCCAGCACCCAAGATAATTAAAAGCAAAGCATCTTTTGATCAGAGTTAGAGGTAAAGCGACATTCTCTCCTTAATTTGCATTTAGCTCTTTGGCTCCTTTCATGTATAAGCAAAGCAAGTAAGGTGGGAGATCCATCAAACAACAACAGTGATGACAAAACATTGCTCCACAAATCTCCAGAGAAGGTGCTTTGCAAGTTGTTTACTTTTCTGAGTAACTTGCTGCAACTCCTGCTGAAATGTAGCCATAGTAGTCATATTATTGGAAACAGAATATATACCTATAAAATCTACTGAATAGTTTTCCTATTATTTAAAGCCTGACTCAAACTACATTCTTTTTGGCTTGTATGGATATTGGTAATTGGATTTTTTTAAATCATGATATCAGTCAGAAATTGGTTAGAAGGGTGCTCTTATGCATCCTCCTTGGACTACAGTTCACTGCAACATGTGAAAAGTTGGACCCCAAGATCTTAGCCGGTTTTAAAGTTGCTTTTGAAATGATCTAATGAGCTGATCGTAACGTGTGTGTATCAGAAAGCAACTCAATATATATTGTTAGGGAATAATTTGCTTAGGTATTCAACCTTCGACCCAGTTCATAATTTTCTCCTCTCACTGTCTCTTTTCCCATGGCATAGGTCTACGGCCCTGGGTATTGCTGCTATCTCTCTTAAGGAGGAGCAGCTTGGGCGCATTGTTGTTGCCAGTCTATGACAGAGCACAAGCCGCCATGAGGTAGTTTACCGTTCAGGGACAAAGGTTCCCTGGCGCAAATTATTTTCTATGGACGACAGCTCTAGTTAGATTTAGGGTCCATAATGTTTAGTCTCACTGATGAAGAATGTTGATTATTACACTGGGAACTAGATAAAACCTCGAGCTGCAGAAAGAGTTCTTCAGAATTGGTTTGGCAACCGCTTTGTCAACTCGACCTGTCTTGTCAATTCTCCGGCCGTAACTCCAAATAAACCGTCAGTGTTTGCCATCAAAGCTCCAGCTCTGAGTCCTGTTTTCAATTGCTTCAGAAGTCTCCCCCACACATATATATTTTTTTATTATTTGTAGAGAACTTTGAATAATTAAGACAATTAAAAAGTAAAACAGTATTATCTGCACAAGATTGATCAAACAATACGAGTCACACAGTCAGTCAAGATGGTGAAAGTCCCAAAAAACATAATCAACTATTGGTTATCAGGATTCTATAAGAGAAATAATAATGGGAAGATATCTACAAGAATAGGTCAGCTTTAGATAAGACAGGACATGTACGTCAAAGGTTAATCACAGAAGCTACTCTTGTCTTAAAGCACGTCGTTCATGTAAATAGCTCTGTGAGAAACTAGCTGTAAGACCCTGTGCATGTTTTTCAAACAAAGGAGAGATGAAACCCAATACACACACCAAAAGGTAGATAAGGGAAAAGATTGTGTTGGGATTAAAGCTTAAAGATTTACAGAAGAAGAGAGAGGGAGAGTTTTAAGGAGAAAATGAATTACAAAATGTGAGATAGCTTAGGAAGGTGCCACCTCTGCAGCCCCCTCCCTCTCCCCCAGCAGAGGGGCTGGCATCACAGCATCAGCATACAAACGCCTCAGTAATGAAGGCAGCAGTCCCGGGCTCACACCACACAGACCTATCCATCTCCCCCATGCATTATTCACCACACACAGCCATTTTACCGCCCAGCGAACCCGGCAAAGATTGGTTCCACTTTTTTATTTATCTGTTTTTCATCCCCTCCCTACTTTGCCTCCCCCTTCCTTTCCGCAGCTTTTCAATTAAATTAAGGCAAGCGCGACACTAAATCCATGCGGCAGAGGCTGCCCACATGACAATTAGACTGTCAGCCAGACAGAGGAAGAGGCAGAGACCAGATAGTGAACACAACCCAGGTAAGTTGGCAGCGCTGAAATGCTCATTTAGGGCTGAGCACCAAAGCTCAGACAATATACCCAGGTCAGTACATTGTAGTTCTTAGAGGTGAAATGCTGCTCAGATTAGTATAGCCTCACAATAAATATCAAATTTCCATATAAAAAATTGAGTCGAACGTCAAAAACGAAATCATTTCACAACACAATGTATTAATTCATAGTTGTATTCAATTCAGCCAGAAGTAAGACATTTATGCTGATAAAACATTGCTATTATAAACTTTCTCCCATTTTACAGGAAATACTTCATCTGTGATTAATAATCATAATCTCAGATGAACCTTATAATCAGTTACACCCCCCAGCTCGGTGGGGGGGGGGGCGTACTGTTAGGATGTTGGCATCAGTGCCAGGAGCCGGAGGCAGCGCGTTACAGGTTCAGCTAATAGGGTTAATAAAGAGGAAGCTGATTGGATGCTGGCTCCTGTGTGGGCTAGGAGAGGAGTGGTAGTTTCAGGCTCACTTTACGAGATGATGGCAAATGAATTTGAAACTCATAGGATAATAGGGAGCAAGAATAGATAAGAACTAATAGTAGCCAAAAGGCATTGAATAATGAATGGAGGAGCAGAGGAGGAAAAAAAACTAAGAATGAAGTAATCTCGTTTTTTTCCCTTTTAAAGCCAATTGATGTGACTGCACTTCTTGTTCTCTGCTCCTGTGTTACCTACATCTCAGTACCTCATTGTGACGTCTTCCACTAGGCTGCTAATTTGTTTTACTACAGAACACGCATTCATGTCTCGCAGTATCAGAGCAGCTGATGAGGAGATTACTACTTCCTCCTTCGAGCAATAACAATAAATGTTTCCTCTAATTCCCTTCAACGAAAGGCAAGAGTCAGCAAGTCACCAACCCAAATATTTCAAGAGGCTGAATAATGGAAAAACTGCACATTGTTAATCACCTCCAGAGGAAAGTCCACATTGCCCTTTCATTGCAACCTTTTGTAGGTATCAATACATGGCTAATTGAAATGTAGTTTATTGTCAAGATAGATTTTTTGTAATGCTCTGACCAAGAAAGTGCTTACGAAAAAGATACAAAATGACCGTTTCGCTAAGCCATGCCTCATTTAGTTACGTTTGCTTTGTCTGTTAATCTTTGGATTTCAGCAATGAAGGTATGCCCCTAAACATTAAAGAACCTTTTGGAATAAATGGTCCTTAATGAATGGTTCTCAGCAGGAAACCGATGGACTGTCCACTCCAAGTAGGGAATGAGTCCTTACCCCAAGTGAAGGAGTCCAAGTATCTCGGGGTCTTGTTCTCGAGTGAGGGAACAATGGAGCGTGAGATGGGCCGGAGAATCGGAGCAGCGGGAGCGGTACTGCAGTCGCTTTACCGCACCGTTGTGACGAAAAGGGAGCTGAGCCAGAAGGCAAAGCTCTCTGTCTACCGCGCCATCTTCGTTCCTACCCTCACCTATGGTCATGAAGGATGGGTCATGACCGAAAGAACAAGATCGCGGATACAAGCGGCCGAGATGGGTTTTCTCCGCAGGGTGGCTGGCGTCTCCCTTAGGGATAAGGTGAGAAGTTCAGTCATCCGGGAGGGACTCGGAGTTGAACCGCTCCTCCTTCGCGTCGAAAGGAGCCAGTTGAGGTGGTTCGGGCACCTATTAAGGATGCCACCTGGGCGCCTCCCTAGGAGGTGTTCCAGGCACGTCCAGCTGGGAAGAGACCAAGGGGTAGAGCTAGGACCAGGTGGAGGGATTATATCTCTTCGCTGGCCTGGGAGCGCCTTGGGATCCCCCAGTCAGAGCTGGTTGATGTGGCCAGGGAAAAGAAAGTTTGGGGCTCTCTGCTGGAACTGCTACCTCCGCGACCCGACCACGGATAAGCGGGAGAAGATGGATGGATGGATGGATTCAGTGTATGTGTCCGCGATTCTGTATGGTTATGTCACGCTTTGTAGTTTTGTATTGTTGGGTTTATTTTGCTGTTTCCCTGTCTTGTTTCCTTCTGGTTTATTGTCTGGTCCTTTTCCCCTGTGTTTTCCTCTGCGTTTAGTTTCTGGTGTGTCTAGTTGTATGATTGTGTTCACGGCTGTGGCCCTTTTGTTCTCTGCCCTGCCGGTGTCTCTCGTCTTGATGATTAGCCTCTCCTGTATTTAGTCTCTCTTTCCTGTGTTCGTGGTTGGTTCGTCTTTTGTTATTGTGAATGAGTCACCGGTGGCGTTCTGTTTTTTTGTTCAGTTTATTCTTTTTATCCTTGAAATAAAGGTTAAATTAGAGTATATCTTGCCATTTGGGTCTGTTCTTTACTCAACCCGTAACGAGTATCGAACCAACCAGATATCGGCCCAGCAGATCCTTCTTGAGCAGGAAATTATTGGGATGTTTTATTTGTTTTGGCTAACTGCTCTCATCGATGGAAGGGGAAGCGTCCGGGGTTCGCACAGCGAGAGGCTGCTCTGGCCAGAGGCCGCGCCAGATGACCTATGGAGAAGCCAGGCTTGGTGAAATTCTTACCTGGCTGGATTTGGATTTCCTCTCTGTGTGTTATCCCCTAGCCTGACCTAGCCCCAGGCATGCTGGCTCCTGCCTCCCATTCCCATTATGACACCACACCATCGGTTGTTCCGTTCTGGAGTCAGCCTTTGCTTCTTGCCCCAGTTCCTGCTCCTGTCCAGAAGCCGTTCTCTGGAACTCGTCTCGGCTTTGGGAGGTCCAGGAGCCTCCAAACGCTTCCTAAAAGAAGCGAGTCGCAAGTCAGGCTAGCAGCACCGAGCCCCAGAAGCCATGGTCGCCAGACCCAAGTCTGGCCCAGCGCCATGGTTCCGGCCCCAGGTTCTGGCCCATTCCGGCCCCGCAGCCATGGTTCCAGACCCAGCTCTGGCCAGCTGCCATAGTCCCCCCATCTCTGGTCCCTTTTCTACGTCTCTTCTCATAGTCCCTTCTCTGGTCCCTCTTCCTAGTCTCGTCTCGAGTCCCCTCTCTAGTCCCTTCCCGTCCCTCCTCGCAGTCCACCTCTAGTCACTTCTCGAGTCACTTCTCAGTACCAACTCTAGTCCCCATCTCCAAGTCCTTCTCAAGTCCCTCTCTCTAGTCCTCTCTAGTCCCCTACTCATTCCCTTCTCAAGCCTTTCGTCAGTCTCCTCTAGTCACTTCCTAGTCCTCTCTAGTCCATCTCTAGGTGCCCTTCTTCCAAGTCCTCCTCTTAGTCCTTCTCTAGTCCCAACTCTAGCCATCTCAGGTTCCCTCTCGCCGTCCCCTCTCAAGTTCCCTCTCAAGTCCCTCTCAAGTCTCTCTCGAGTTCCCCTCAGTCACCTCTCGAGTCCCCTTCTCGGTCCCTCTCGAGTTTCCCCTCTCCAGCCCCTACTCAAGTTCCTACTCAGTCCCAACTCAAGTCCCTACTGAAGTGCCGTTGGTAGGTTCGCTGGGGGTCCTGCCAACCCATGTCCTGTCCTGTCGCGGGGTCCCGCGCCGCTGACTCTTCACTGCCGGAGGTCCTGCCAAGACCCTATGTCTGTTCCCCGTGTGGAGGTCCCGCGACTGCTCCTCTGCAGGGGGTTGCCCCCCTGTTCCTGTGCGATGGAGGGGCCCCCCGCCGCTACTCTTCTTCCGGGGGTCCTGCCAACCCTAATGTCCGTGCTGTTGGAGGTCCTGGCCGGGGTCCTGCCATCCTGTTTCCTGTCCCGTTGGGGGGTCCGCTCGAGCTACTCTCCTCACTGGGGTCTGCAACCCAGGGCTCAGACAGTAACGGTTGCCAGGTTGCACATTGGCACCATTCAGCAAAAAAAATGTCAACCACTTCTTGGCCTTTGGTTGCCATCAGTGGCAACCACGTTTTTACATGAAGAAATAGAACAGCAAACAGCTAAATGTGTTTCCCAAAATAGATAATGGTTAATTGTTTTGTTGTATTAAGTGATATTTAATTATTGTTGTGACCAGTCGGACCTGATACTAGTGCAAGTGCATTGGCTGTGATTCGGGAGCCAGAAAGGATGCACCGTCGTTTACTCGCGTGCGCGTGCCTTGTGTTTGTTTTCAAAACATGGCGAAGCAAATTAAGTTGTTTGACTGTGGGTAAAAAGTTTCGGCACCAGTCAACATCTCAAACTAATGTTTCGAAGTGATTCAACTGATAAAGCGCAGATGAACCGAACGAAAAGCAAAGAGGAAATGTCGTAAAGTCTTGGGAGGCGAATATATAAATGGTACAGTTCTGCTACGTTGTCGCATCACTTCGGTAAAGTTCCTTCAAATAAAGAGTCCCGATTTTTATTATACAAATAAAGTGCAAAAACGAAACTTTACCATAGGAAATATTGGCATAACAATATAATCACTATCTAATAAAACACATTTGTAATGTAATTACGACATATTAAGAGGAATTTACAGCATTAATAGATTAACATCACTATTCTTCGGTCTGTGATGCTTTTCATGTATTAACATTAGAAATGTATTAGTCTGGTCCAATCCAAGATTTCCAATGCTGAGGGCCAATGGATCTATGGTGGGGATCAGCACAAAGGTCCAAGACTTCAATGCTGAAGGGCATGATCTACTGGTGGGGGTCAGACACAAAGGTCAAGAGAACCACAATTCTGAAAGGGAGACAACGGATGGACCAGAACTAGTAACCTGTCCCGTTGGGGTCCCGCCGACTAATCCTCCTGCCGGGGGTCCTCGCCACTCCATGTCCCTGTCCCGTTGGGGTCTGNTAAAGCGAGTTTCTGCCAGAGACAATTGGGAGTCAGCAGTCATTTCAGGGAGGCAACTGTTCCTGAAATGAGCAGAGACAGAACCCAAACTAAGCAATTAAGGAAAAGGTCAGACTGAATAGATAGTCTCCCATTTCACGAAGGAGGGGACACACACACACACACACACACACACACACACACACACACACACACACACACACACACACACACACACACACACACACACACAAGCACATAGTAAATAGTATTACTGCGCTTGTGAGGATACATACCACTACATTTGACTTTCACAGCCTCCAATGCATGTTTAACCTGTACCCTACCGTGATTATAACCTTATGCCTGAACCCAAATCCTAACTGTTGAAGAAGAAGGGGTGACAAGCAAACATCCTAGCTATGGCTACTATCCCTTATTACCCTGTTATGTTCTTGGTTGGGTTTGTTTGTTTGTTGGTGCGTTTGGCTGTTTGTCAGCAAGATTACAAGACTCCAAGCTCGATTTTCATGAAACGTGGTAGAAGGGCGAACAGTCGGCCATAAAAGAACCCATTACATTTTGGAGTAGGTCAGAATTACGGGCGGCAAAGAGCATTATTTTTCACTTATGGAAATATTCTTGGCAGAGGTCTGTGCTCTCTCAAAGTGCCCTTATCGTTTTCTTAAATATTTATACTACATAGAAAAAGCACTGAAACACCCCCTTTAATGTAGTTGTTTAGTGTAGCGCAATTCCTGGATGCCTACGGGATCATTATTATGTTTTTAATAACATAGACAATCAAGAATTGAACTAACATAGCCTAATATTGCAGTTTAGACTTCACCAAACATTTGATAAAATGACTATTTAGACATTTAGCAGTTTCTGACTGGGAAAATAAGATATAAAAACAGTCAAATATATGGAAACTACTGTTTCTCATTAACCAAATCACATTTATGCTATTATATGATCTCCTTTTGACTTTTTTTTTTTCTTGAGCGCAACACACAATGTTGGAGTGTAGATTCAATGACACACATGAGGGCCCTCCCAAGCACACTTACATGCACAAAGACGCACATCACTTTTCTACATCTGAAAGCCAGTGTCCCATGTCGAAGGGTATAGTTAAGACGGCGACATTTCACCAGAGGACTTTTTAATGAGACGTGAATGGTGTAAGTGAAGCAGAAAGGGGGGTCCTGCCGCATGCTGTGGCATCAGATAACCACAGAGGAAAGAGCAGGGAGGGGCGGGCATGATGGGAGACATGCTCCGAGATTTATGACGTGCACGGGAAAGCAGCACGGACAGGCAGTGGGATGAAGAAAGTGGGTTAGTTAGGGATACAGGAATAATAAAAACACAAGTCACAGAGAGAAAAAGGAGGGAGGAACAGAGATAGACGGGGAGGAAAAACCGGAGAGACACTCAGCTGTGGGAGAACACAGAAAAGTCATAACCCAGATTCAATTAACGTCTGATTGCTGTTCTATTGCTGTAATATTACACAGCTGAGAGCGGTTTCATATTTCAAACAAAGGCCAAGCATCAGCCTCATTTACGATCACACACACACACACACACACACACACACACACACACACACACACACACACACACACACACACACACACACACACACACACCTACCTACCCTACCTACTACTACTACACACACACACACACACACACACACACACACTACTACACACTACACACACACACACACACACACACACACACACACACACACACACACACACACACACACACACACACACACGA
>NW_011333670.1:423152-424095 GCF_000735185.1 Notothenia coriiceps
CACACACACACACACACACACACACACACACACACACACACACACTCAAAAAGACACTGCGAAACAGAAAGCGGTTCGCTCTAACTCCAGACTAAAGAGAAGAAGACGCACATCAACACAAAGTGTGTGTGCAAAGGAGATGGAGATAGAAAGAGAGGAGGAATGGCATTCAGTCAACAGAAGCTTTGGAGGGCTGAGTGACAGCCTATTTGTTTGGAATGATGAAGATATTTCCATCCAGGCAGCCATTTGTAGTGTTAGTGCTAGGACAGCCTGTCAAATCTGCTTTAGCTCTCCGTCCTGTCTGCACACTGCTGCCATCACACACACATCAACACTGTCTGTCTCCCACAACAGGTGTGTGACTGCAGTCATGTGTGTTTTTCTGAAAGAGCAAGAAAGGCTGCTCGCTTTCGGGGCCGCCAATACCAGCACAACACCTCTGGGCTGAATTATTTAAGCCCAATACACACAGAGCAAATGCATTATCCTCACCTTTTCTATGTCGCTCGGCCATAAACCGCCATCACCTTCATTTCTCTCTCTCATGTACCCAGAGGCCAAACATTACGTGAACAGGAGCAGAGAAGGCGGGAGATTTCTATGTAGTTAGCAGGTTGAATGCTGCCGTAGCAGTAAAGAAAGAAGGTAATGTAGTTTATCAAACACCTCACATCCTTCACCTGTGTAACAGCGGGGAATAGAGCGGAAAGCGTAATGTCATAGCGGGCTATAAAGCAGACGCTCGGGGGGGCAAAAACATCACAGAACCCCCAAGTCATCAAAGGCTGGACATCTGTCACACATGCACGCTTGGGCGAGACATAAATACACATGTGAACGTGAGACTCACAGACTCCAGACACACAATTTGTGTGTGTGTGTGTCTCTCTCTCTCTCTCTCTCTCTCTCTCTCTCTCTCTCTCTCTCTCTCTCTCTCTCT
>NW_011333670.1:424156-425020 GCF_000735185.1 Notothenia coriiceps
CTCGTCGTCGTCGTCGTCGTCGTCGTCGTCGTCGTCTCGTCTCTCTCTCTCTCTCTCTCTCTCTCTCTCTCTCTCTCTCTCTCTCTCTCTCTCTCTCTCTCTCATTTCCCAAACACACATTAAGTGGTGTAGGGGAGACAGTGAACTCCGATTGAACTCGAGGTAAAAGAGAGGTTAGAGGCAGTGCCACTCACATGCGCACACATACACACCAACCAGTCTTACAGAAAATACAGTGTGACGACATACAAAAGATACATACAGTGAAGTGCTTGGAAACAATATGAATATTGTGTTGGACCAATTGTATACTAAAGAATGTGATCTTCATTTAAAAAATACATGGAGTCAGCCCGCAAAACACACCAGATTTGACAATGTGTGTGTGCAAACACACATACGTCAGTGCACAGAATGCCTTTAGGCTTTCCAAAGCACCAGTTCTTTAACACAGTTTGACTGATTGAGTGTTTTTGAAATCCCTGATCAATTATTAATCAGAACAAGGCATCACTGTTGGTTCGCCATACACATCCGACACATGAAGCTCAGACCGACTATTTTGCAGCAAAAAATAAATAAATGTATTCAAACCAAGTGGTTATGGTGGTAATGGTGGTAATGGTGGTAATGGCGGGGTCCCCTCTAAAAGATTAATGTGTAACTTTGAGTGACCCTGGCTCACTGCCTCTCTAAGTCTCATTGGCGATCTGCTGTAGACCTGCAGTGTTCCCCAAGAGCTGTTAGCCATGGCTCATCACACACACACACACACACACACACACACACACACACACACACACACACACACACACACACACACACACACACACACACACACACACACACACACACACAGTGGTG
>NW_011333670.1:425065-442804 GCF_000735185.1 Notothenia coriiceps
GACGGGAAAAATGAATTCCTCAAGTTTTTATCAAGAAATGTTGCTGGAGAAACCATCTGTTCCATTCTGGCCATCTGGTCCTACCAATGAAGCTCAAACAGAAGAAGGGTGATGCAACAGGAAAAACGACCCCAAAACCACAGAAGTAATCACAACAACAGAATGGCATCAACAGAAGAAAAATACGCCTTTCTGGAGTGGCCCCAGGTTCAGAGTCCTGACCTCAACCCAATTGGGAGGATGCTGTGGGCATGACCTCAAAGAGAGCGATTCACAACCAACATTTCCCAAAAAGATATTGCCTGAACTGAAAACAGTTTGTGTAAAGGAGGAATGGTCCCCAAAATTCCTCCTGACAATTGTGCAGGTCTTTTGATATGCAAACTATAGGAAACCTTAGGGTTATTGCTGCCAAAGGAAGGTCAAACCAGTGTATTAAATCCAAGGGTTCAACATACTTTTTTCCACCCTGCCACTGTGGAATGTTTACATGGTGGGTTCAATAAAAACATAAAAACATATAATTGTTTGTGTGGTTTTAGCTTAAGCAGACTGTGTTTGTCTATTGTTGTGACTTAGATGAAGATCAGAACACATTTTATGACCAATTTATGCAGAAATCCAGGTAGTTCCAAAGGGTTCACATACTTTTTCATGCAATTGTAATTGCTTAGGTTACACAACTGTGGCTGTCCCCACTGCTAGACAGGCATATTGATAAGATAATCAAATAATTACAAGTCTAACAACAGTGTGGTCTAATTCATCTTTGAAAGTAAAAAACAGATACTCCTGACCAGTGGCGGCCGGCCCATACGGGCGATAGGGGCGCCGCCCCCCCTCTTCCCACATGTTTGATTGTCATTAAAAATTCATAAAAAAATATATTTCCAAAAAATATTTTTATTTTATTTTTATTTTTAAAGAACAAGGTACATATGATTTAGCTGGTATCAGTAAAATGTATAATCTACAATAAAATCTCGTTTTAAAATTGTTCTACAATGTCGAAAGTTACTGATAAGTCACATGTTTTCCTGCCTTGCCCCTCTCTCGTCCGGGCGGTAGAAAGGAGCCCTCAGGCAGAGCAGCAGCAGCCAACAAGCTGACTTTTGCTATCTGTAAACTATGCCGCCGAAAGATAATTTCAGCCAATCAGCGTCGTCAGATCTGATGCTCAAAGGGCACCCTTTCAGCGCCCTGGCCTGTGTGTCTGTGAGTTGTTTGGACTGGACTCGTATCCAAGGTGACGCTACAGTAGTTGTCTGCAGGTGTAGACTCCGGGTGCTAGTGGATCGCCGGAGCTGTAGATTAACATTTACATGCTTATTGTAGTTGTAAGTGCAATGCCTGTAGCACCATGGAGCATATGTGTGGGCTGGACCTGTATTTTACAGGAAAGGAGTGATCAGAGAGTCGAGTTGTCGATTCTTGTTCAGTTTTCATCTTCCTCACCCTCTCAGACTTTGAGTTGCGCCCGCTGCTAAAGAGACGCGCTACCATGGAAACCAAACAATGGTGTAGCTGTATTAAAGTCAGAGTGGAAACAGTCGTGAGTAAATCTGATTTTGTCAGACATCGGGAGAAAATCGGGAGGGTTGGCAAGTATGACACACACACACACACACACACACACACACACACACACACACACTAAGTGGTGGTTGATCAAGCCAATCTAAATGCTAAACAAGAATCTGTCTCAGGAGTAAACTACTGGCTGGCTGCAGACTGTCTCTTCTCTAGAGGCACTCAACAAGGGGACATAAAATTGATGCACATGTGTGTGCGTGTGCGTGAATGTGTGTGTGTGCGTGTGTGTGCGCGTGTGCACGTGTGCATGTGTGGAGCAGAGTCCAGGCTTCTCGAATTTTGAGACCCCATGGCTCTCTGTCACACTGAGAAGATTCTGAGGCACTTGCTAGATTTTTATTTTTTCCTCCATCAGTAATTGCTAGGTAGAGATGAGAAAATAATACCGGTGTAAACAACCACACAGCGGCTGAAATAGACCAACAGAAAACAAACTCATACATAAAGGCACTTTTGTGCAGGTAACTCAGCCACATGGCGATATGTGCATGATAAAGCTTTTCAATTCAGCTCCCTTGTTTAACAATAAGCCGGTGTGATGATGTGCAGACAGAGTAAAGGGATGGAGCGTTGCATACATGCATGTGTCCCTACTTGATATTCCGTGGCAGCTTTACCTTCCCACAGCTCCACAGCTAAAATAAAGAGAACTGCAGATAAGTAAACCTGCAACTATAATCAATTTCAGGGAAAAGACAGCAAGCTCCGAATTAGCATATTATCTGTAATAATATCTAGTCTGACTTCTCTCTGCAGAGCATTTCCCTGCACAAACATCACGTTTTGAGTCTCTTTTTTCTCATGTGATTCCCCAACATATTTTCCCCAATTTGCCATTTCTGCTGCTTCTAATTATCCCATTAACATGCGGTGTAAACACAATTGCCTTTAAGAATATAAGCAGGTATTAGCTTGGTGGGATGCAGGCGGCGTACACCTGTATACGTGTTTGAGCCAATGAGAGCACACAGAGGACGCCATGATGAAGATTGACTTGTTGAGTAATGAAAACCCACTGCAGCCCTCCTCGGAGAGACAGAGCGAGAGAGGAACGAGAGATGTGAAGTAATGAAGTAATGAAGGAGCAAACGGCTCAGAGGCTCGCACTTTGGAGACAGGGCAGTCTCTGGGGGCAGAGAGAATAGGGGCTGAGGCTGTAAAGTAACAGAGGAGAAACTAGAGGAATGGCTGTGAGCAGGGTGGAGATTGTGGAACGACAGGAGCCATGATGGATGGAGAGATATTTGCATGCATTACACATTTAGGGCGAAGCAGGTGGGCAGGGTACCAGAAGAGTCACGGGAAAGTGATATCTTGTTTGGGAGCCAAAGGCGTGCGGTCATCAGATTGTTTCAAAGTTGTTTCTTCTGGCTTCAAAAATAGAAGAGAGGGCTCAGGTGTGTGTCTGAGAGACCCTTCAGCCTTTATCATAAATCCCATGGCAACACGATCTATAATTCATACCAACAAATGGAGGCGACACCAGAGAGACACACACAAACACACACTTTCAAAGCCTCAAAAGCTGCTGCCACACACACAATCTCCTCTTTCAGGCAATCTGTGGATTGAGTATGTCTCTTGGGATGTCGGCTAAAGACCCATTGCTATGGTGATTGAGCTTGGGATCCATCCAAAGAGACAGAGATGATATATAGAGAGGTTCATCCTTCATGGATGGCCATGAGAGGAAAACAGAAGCCAAATAACACCAGTGCCTAAAGGGCCTCGGGGCCTTTCAATTTGGGGGAAATTGTTGCTCGCGGCAGCCATACGAAGATATTTGTCACGTCACTGGGCGATGCCGAGCAACAGATCACTATCGATTGAACTGTTCGGTTTTTACGTGACATGGCTCATGGGAAAGAGTTGCTTTGGGAAGCTAGTATGTCAGCTCAAATGTATCTGTGAAAGGAGGACGTGCAGTATATTAACCTACATGCTAATGATTGCTTTTTCATTACTGTCAATATTGTCTAATCCCATTTCTTGGCACATATATACCAGGCGAGAAAGTGCACTGATCCCTGGTGCACCATACTGTATGTGTAGCTTTCTAGGTGTGTGTGTGTGTGTGTGTGTGTGTGTGTGTGTGTGTGTCCGTGTATAGTCGTAGCATGCAATTAGACGCATATCTTACATGAGAACGGCACGAGTGTTGGTAGGTATTAGGGTCTCTGAATTCTCAGGATTACCATCCAACATCTTTTATTCCGTCCTTCTCTTCATGGTGAGAGAAAAACGAAGGATTGGTGGAGGAGGGGGTTAAGGAGGAGGGGGAGGAATGTGATTTATCCCTCACGCTACTTGATGAATCTGCTCTGGGTGGCTAAACTATTTATGAGCCTCATAGCTAAATTCCTCCATGCGTCTCTTCCCTTTCTCGCCTCGGAACCCAAATCTAATTTGGCCCGGCAAAAAACACACATACACGTGCGTACCCGTGCGCATAGACATACTTAACACAAAATCATAAGAATTTACACACACGGGTATGCACACACACTTGCACGATGATTAGCATTTGTGCCCGTCTGTACACAAATCCATATTTCATGAGGGGAGAGCGCAGAAGTGTTTAGCGCGGCAGGTTTGAGGACCAAAGACCAGTGCGGGGATCCTATTATCTTAGCATGCCAGGGCCCCTCTCTGGGTGATTTTCATCTCTCATGAAGAGATAGAACAGGACTTTGTTTACTGAAGAAAGCTTGTCTCCAAAACACGAGTGTGCTTTCTCATCTGTGTACAAAAACCCTAAATGGCACTTCGCACTCTGTGAAATTAAAATCATTGACAGTGTAGAATATTTATGAGCCTGGTTCTTCAGAATTTTGGGAATATTCATTGCCACAAAGCTTGCATACCAACGTTTTTTGTGCAAGGTAGCTAAGCAAGAATCCTGGCGCAGAGTATTGGAAATAGAAGACTGGAATTTTAACTCAGTTGATGAATAAATTAAAAAAGTTTAGCAGCTCCTTGTGTTTAAACTTCATACTGATAAAATATAATGTGTTTTTAGAACAGGCGCAAGAAGAAAAAAAAATCATGTAAGTACACTCTAATTCAGGTCATTGTTAAGAGTACTTTACTGAACAGCAATCTGAGCGCCCCTGGTACTGTGGGACCCTCACCCTCTAACTGTAAGTCAGCTGGAGCTTGATTTAGCAGATTTTCTCATGCCCTTGGCTTTGTAGATAAGCAGCGGCTCTAATACAGCATGCCAGCAGCACCGCAGATCAATGTGTAACAATAATACATACCAAGGAGCTTCAACATCCTTTTCATAATCTCCTAATCAGCTCAAAATCATGCTGTGAAAATCTATCGGGAATACATAAAAAATGCTTGTGATAGAGATTATTTTGCTTATCGTGTAGAAAAATAAATTGACAAAAGCTGATTTATTGCAAAAGGAGATTTGAGAGCTGAGTTTCAGTCACAGTTACACGACCCAGAACTGTTTAAACAATGGAGGCTGAGCTGTGGGTTCCTGGTTGAACAACACTTGTTGAACAGTGTTGCTTTGTCCCACAATGATTATAAATTAGCCTGAATAAACACAATGCTCTCTATGTATCTAGCTGAGCGTGCTGCGGTACGAGAGAAAACCAATCTTAAGTGATGACTCTAAATCAGTGGCCATTTTTCGAAAAGCTCTACGGTATATGGACACACAAACACACACAACCACTGTCACGGTCATTCTATAGTCTTCACACACTAGTTATAACATTAATTAACAGTAATTATACATTTTTGGAAATAAGTAGTTAAAATGTGTTGGAAAGTATCACAAGGTTGGTTAGATTTAATTTTCAACTTCCGTATATAAAGGAAATACCTCTCCTCAAAGATTCTACTTTCTTTCTTAATTACTCACCTTGGTGTTGCTTTGAATTTGTTATTTTCAGAAAATGGAGGATTAACTTGGTCACGTTTAATACGAGCCAAACTATATTTAAAAAATCAGTTCACAAACTATCACATCATTATTGCTATCTATTCCAAGTCTCATTTACCCAGTCCTTTGTTCACTATCTCACACCTTTTTAGGGACCTTGAAGATGGTTCAAAATTGTGAATTATGAATGTGAACTCATTTATTTTATTTTGTGTAAACTGAACTTTGAGCTAGCTCCTGTTAGAGGGAACACTGCAGATGGTTCAATCCCCAAGTGGCTGTCCTTTTCCAAATACTTTCAAAAGATACTTCTCTGATGGTTCAGGGTCGGATTATCATTTAAAAACACTTGAACAGTCAATAGTCTTTTGCTCTTCCGATTTGCACATATTGACTTCAATTTATGAAGAATATTCTTTGTTTACAGATTCAAATAACCATTTTGGGGGTTAAGTAATGTTTACTTTTATTAGACACATGAAAGTGGTATCCATCCTTTTTGAAAACAAACAAAATAATCGTTAATATCAAACTTTCCCTCAAAAGTTTAGAAAAAAGTTTTTAAGGAACACTGTTAAATGTCACGAATGAGGTCTATTCCACAAGATGTCAGAGATATGAAGAGCGCCGTCATCTGCAATTAAAGAAACAGGCGAGTACGGGAAATGACAGAGATACTGAGATGTAATAGGTCTGCTGAGTAATAGAGGGGCAGGGGGCTCACTGAAGGACAGGACAGAAGATGATATAGAGAGAAACAGAAAGGGATGGAGAAATGAAATGGCTGCAGATTGACTAGATATACTGAAAAATTGACTTAGAAGTTGCAGACAGAGAGAAAATGATAGTCTCAGGAGAAGGTGAACGGCAATTCTCCGAGGTGCATTGATCATGTGGAGAGGTCATTACAGCCAGGAGTCAGACAGATAGACAGAGGAACAGATAGGCAGACAAACTGGCTGCTCTCCCTCCTCATTTCCCCGCCGTTTCCCTTATCTCTCTCTCTCTCTCTCTTTGTGTCTTCATCTGCACTCCACTCTGAACAAGGTTTTCAGGACACTTGGCAGGTTGAAAGGCATGGAGCTGAATTTCAATCAGCGCTGTCTTAGTTAAATACACGAGAACTAAAGGTAAAAGACGGAGCAAATCATTCAACCGGAATGCAATTTCTATCGCTTGGGCCTTGTTGTTGTTGGTAAATAATCACAGCTTTGAAGGGAAAGTAAATAAAGTAGGGTAGAATTAAAGATAAACAGGCGACAGAGGTGAGGAGAGTGAAGGCCGTCGCGGCAGAGAGGGAGAATGGATTGAGATGGAGAGAAGGAAATGATGGAAGAAGATGGAGTAGTGATTTGTCGGCGTGGTGGGTTTGAGAAGACGAGAGAGCGGTGAGAGAAGAAGAGAGGAGGGGGGGATTCAGAGAGGTGTGTACAGTCGCACACTCCATCATTGCCTTTAAAGCAACTCCCATCAAACAATCAATTATACTGCCAGTGTCTTTCATCCACCTATTTTTAATTATTTTCTCTACATCATTATCCCCATCATACCATTTCCATGCCTTTTATATGTTGTCATACCGTCTCTGTTTTAGTCTTTGTATCTTTTTCTTTCTTCCTGGATCTTTCATCCTCTCTCCCACTGGAGCATTTGTTTGTTTGCATTTCAAATATTCCAAACGAACAGGGTGTTGTTTTATTCGACAGGTTGGGATCGCTAGCAGGCGTGCTCCGTGCATAAATTGTGAGTATGTGTGTACGTGCATGTGTGTGTGTGAAAGAGGTAATGAATTCCTAAGCAAAGCAGCGACACACCACAGCTTGCAGATCAATTTTTAATAAGAACTCTGCAGTTCACAAGCAGCGCAACAACTGGGTGTGTGTGCGTGTGCGTGTGGGTGTTCGTGTGCGTGTGTGTGTGTGTGTGTGTGTGTGTGTGTGTGTGTGCATTTGATAAGAGCTCTGCAGTTGGCCGAGAGTAATAAACATATTTCAATCGGTGGCTTCTGACCAAAAACCTAATCCTTGCATCCGTGTGGTTTGTTTCCATGTTTACTTGCACCTACTGGAAAAGCTAGCTGCTTTGTGTTGTATGCAGCAATATGACTGATTATATTTTCTCACAACAAAACTAGTTTATTAACAAAAGATAGAGGCATCAGTACGATCATCAAACAGAGATTGCAGGAAATGTGTCATTAGCTGATTCATTTCGGAAAAGCTGGAATTATTTTGCAATTACTTGATCAAGGGAAAATGGAACAGCAACCTTTGACAAATGGTTATAGCTTGAATCGTTTTTAAAGCAACAAATGACAAACATTCACTGGTGTTAGCTGCAGTTTGCTGTTATTTTTCATACAATAGTTACTGAATACTTGTGTGTGTTTCTGTTTCCAAACAAAACAAGACATCCCCTTTGGTTCTGGTTATGGGCAATGTTTTTTTTTATTGGCATCGAAGCGCTCAGTCATTGGCAGTGAGTTGTAAATCTAAACTTTAACCCTCTAACAGAAAATATAGAATACACTGCAAACATTAAATGCCACTTTTGTAAGCCAATCTCCTCTAACCTACTTCTTCAATAAGATGGTTTTACCAAAAGAGAACATGCCAGGTGGGTTTATGTATTCACATGGTCTTTGTTTCAAGTCTGCATAATGTATTGAAAAGTCATGGTTGAGGACTAAATCCTTGTCACCTCCACCACAAAGCTTGAACATTTAGTTAAAAACCTACAAAAGCTTGAGCTTGCCTGCATCTTTTCTTATAAAGTGCCTCACTGCCACACAATGTAGTGTCTGGAGCAGGAAGCTTTTCAAATAGCGGATAAAAGGATTAGTGCTATACAGAAAATAATTTAGATGAAATATAACTCCAGCCATATTATCTTACCAAAAAATCTTTGGACACTGGGGGCATTTTCCCTAAAGCAACTAACAGCAACTAGCAGTTTCCATCCAGAGTGAGTGGGCTAGGAGAAGTTATCAGAATCAGTGTAATGGCCCAGAACTTGAAAAAGGGAGTTAACATTCAGAGCACATCTCTGAGGTGTAAGTATGAGCCCCGCTCAGAACAGGTGACTGCAGGGGAGGCCATTCATATGCAAGCCTAACACGGACCCTCTGTGACCCATCCATTATTCATGAGAGTCTCCCTCCTGCCCACCCCATCCCCTGGCCTCATGGTCTCCGCCTCCTACACTGTATCATACCTGAACCAGCCTCTAAAGCGGCTATTCTCTGCACATTACAGAGATTGGATGTGGGCAATGCGGGACCAAGGGGAGGAGTTCAAGAATATCAAATATGGAGCCCAGATTTGAAGTGTTTGACTCATGTATCACCCAGAGCAAAGAGAACAAACGAGGGATGACCCTGATTCATTGTCTTCTTTTGTTTTCCTCTGCAAAATAACACATCTCTTCAATTCAAACACCCCTCAGCATTAAAAAAAAAATGTCTTCTCATTCTTGCAAACATTGAGCGAGTTGAACTCCCTTAACACTGAGGTACTCTAACGGCCAGACTCTTTTTCTGGCAGCCATGTGATGGTTTTTTTCCTGCTCCATTATGAGAGTATAACACAAGTGCAAACCGGCACTTGCCCTTGAAAAAGCAGAATTACAAACGCACACAAGGTGTTCATTGCCGTGATGAAGCTCCTGTAACAGCGTGAGCTCTTAGCCCTGAAATATCCACATCTGACTCATTACTCTGATTGCTTGTCGGCGAATAGGCGTTAACACCACAACCACAGAGACTTTATTAAACCGTCAGGAAAACGCGCTGAGGCGCTTTCATCTATTCCCACTGGAGCGCGGAGGAACATTGATGGTCACTTTGTGCAGACACAGTTCAGCATAAAGCTATCAGGGAAGCACATCGCACAAACAAACGTGGAGAGGGGCACGCCGATGCGCAGCTAATCACTTAGAGCAGCAAGAATAATTGGCCGACATTGATTGTGCTTATCTGGCCCTCCATAAACTCAGCCACAAAGTGTATTGTGTGCGTGAGTGTGTGTGTGTGTGTGTGTGTGTGTGTGTGTGTGTGTGTGTGTGTGTGTGCGTGCGTGTGCGTGTGCGTGTGCGTGTGCGTGTGCGTGTGTCCTCCTGAGCTTTAGGTCTATTTGCATGATTAATCTTTGTGTCATTCCATGGTGAGGCAAAAGGTCAGAACAATAAGAAGATATTTAAATTTAAATTTGCTTTTCACAATCCCAAACTTAATAGAGTAGTATTACATTTAAATAATTAAACATGTTTATTGCAAACTAGGACTATTTATTTTTCAAAGTTTTCTCGTTGGTAATAAAAATATTATTTATTAAGTTAACTGCCGAGAGCTGAGAATGCAATTAAAAACAAAGAATGAAACATAAGCAGTCGGTTAAAGTTGTTATAAAACTTAATTATTATTTAAAATCAGCTAAGTTAGTTAAAATAAAATAAATAATTGATAGTAACTATTTTCCAAATTTTTGTAAATAGTCATTTAATCGATTCACATTTTGTAATGGGCTCTATAAAGCATACATATTCATTGTTAGTGAAAACAATTGGGCTGAAGCGAGGCGATGCTCACAAGGCTTGTGGAAAATGCAGGAACGTCCAAACAATCACTTTGAGCATGTAGAGCGGATAGCAGCAGACTTTAATACGCACCCTGCATTCTGATACTATTTGACAATGCGAACACAAACACAGAAATGCTACACTCATGAAGTTTGTAGCTTTTGAGTCGCATTCCATAAAAAAATAATCACCGGGGACATTTTTAGATGTAGTGTAGTTGGTTCTGGCTGAAGGTGGGAGTGGGTGTTTGAAGTGGGTTTGGCAGCAGTGTGTGAATTGAGTTGGCAAAAGAGCAGCGGAGCCTCATGACTTAAACATGGAATACAATTGTAATAAGTGTGTGTGTGTGTGTGTGTGTGTGTGCGTGCGTGCGTGCGTGCGTGCGTGCGTGCGTACGTGCGTGCGTACGTGCGTGCGTACACCATTCATGGATGTTCAGTTCACAACCTTACAAACACCTGTGTTATTTTCTCTATGTCAGAATAGTGGTAATGGTGGGGGAACGCTCCAGGGTTACCAATCACTTGGCCAACTCTGCACCAGTCCAAGGGGCTCCTGCTGTGTCCACACCGAAATAGCTGCTTTTTAAGAAATAGCACAGTGAGAGGTTGGTGTAGGCGTGCTGCTGCTGATCCACAAAGTCTACTTTTAGTGCTTGTTTAAGAACTCTGGAAAGTTATTACCAAATAAAACTTCAGTGCTGGGAAATTTGAGCCAAATTATACCTTTTTTCCCTCATATGACTGGCAGTTTGGGCACAGGCAACAGGAAAGAGGACCCAAATATAGACTGACACAGGCAAAGCAGGTACAAGTAAAGACATTTTACTAGGATGTGCTTGTGGTTTGGCAACAGGTAACAGAAGAACAAGTACAAAAGGGCAGAAGCAGGAATAAGGGTCACAAACGGGCTTCAGGTCATAAAAATCGACAAACAGATCACACGCAAGATTTTGTGAATAGAACAATGCAAGAAGGCCAGAGCAGGTAACAGGATGCAGGGAGGTTTGACTGAAATGCCAAAGCTCTTAAACACAATCTGGCACAAAAAAGAGGAAAACTGACTTTATACTCATTTGTCAGGTTGTTGGGTACATTGGGCTTAATGCAGTCTAGTACGTACATCCCTGCAGAAAAAAATAAATAAATACTACCTTCTTCTCAGAAATCTGCTTTTTAAAGATGAGTCTATTTGATGATGATCATTGTCGTTTGTGGTGCTGTTCAACCGCCTTGCATAACACAGAGAGGTGTTTCTTTTAGACTACCATCAACAGTATGAATGGCCAAACCTATAGAGATACGCATCAGTAAGAATAGTTTGGATACTATTTTACGTCACCACGGATAAAAAGTGCATTATGAGTCATGATGTAAAATGTCATTAGTCATAAGCACCTACTATAACCTGACTGCTACACCATGTAGAAGCTTGACATCTAGGTGAGTGTTATAATTACAGCAGCCTGCCCTTTCTAAGATGTTGAGTGCCTAGAGACAGCGGGTTAAAAGCCCTCAGAGGGCCTGCTTAATGTAGATGTGGTCAGGTGGGTTAGTCGCTGCCCGCAATAGACGTACATGCGGATATATGGATAAACATAATGTTGCACACACCCATACATTACATCTCTAACCCCTGCTCCCAGCCACTTTACACCCACACAAACCCCAAGGCAATCAGCCCGGGGTTAGCTTGCTGATTTAGCTGAAACCAATCATGAGTAAATAAATAAATAACAGCAGTAAGAAAATATTTTTCGATTTGTGCCTCTGGTTTCCGCACAAATAGATGTTGAGTTATTACGCTGTTTATAAAAGCAAAGAAAGGGAAGGTCTGAGAGAGAGGATATATGTTCACACACAGGCAAGCGCTTGCATATGCATAGATACATTTTTCATTTTGCAATTTGTGTTGTGACAGCCCCTCTGGATGGTTATGACCTGAATTAACTGAACATTTACACCCACACATACATGCACTCGCGAGTCATCCCTCACCGGAAGTAGGTGACCGTGAGTTGACCCTGAGCATCATGGGAATCCTTGGCTCCACAGTGAAAGGGCAACATGGATCTGTCTGTTAAACACAGGCACACATACAGACACAGAAACTACACTCCTAGCATTGGTATCATTCACTCCTCTCTCTTCCACACATACACAGTTCTAAATCCCTCCCCTCCAAGAACACACATCACGTCAAGGATTCAATTCCTATGTGGGAATCCATCTGCAAATTACCTTATCCTCACTAATGCAGCCATATTGTAGATAAGAGCTGAATAGCTGAGCAGGGCCTCTGCCTTCCGCTGTCTTCATCTTGGTACAATTATCATCTAATGTGACAGGTGACATTTTCTACCACGCTGGGCCAGCCTCTCGTTGAGGATTTAAACACATGATAATAGACTGTAGCTGAAAAAGACCATTTACTTCTGTCTGCACTCAAAAACACATTACATGTGGACCTTTTCAATGCCTCAGTGAATGCCATGCATATTGTTTGTAGAAAAAGAGGTGGTAATCAAGGGCTGAGTTATGATGCAAAATAGTTTTACATAGGTTTGAATAAAGAGAAAAATAGCTTATGTTGGCTACAGTACAGCAAGCCTTCATGTCTTCTACTCCTTTGAAAAGCAACGGAAGATTGTTTAAACCGATACAATTCAATTATTCACTGGAAAGGCAAGCCCTCACACAACTTCACCTGTTTACCTCATGTGCAGAAACTTGGCAAGCAATAATACCAGTTCTATTAGCACAAACAACTAATTAAAATTGGAATATGCAAATGTATGTATGTTTTCCATTATGGCAGATAATTGTTTCCCACTGTATACTGCACAGCTTTCTGTCTGCATATCCATTCAATAAGAATGGACTCAATAGCAGCTAACGGTTGGTGCGTGGGTTTTCAGATTTTTTTTATTTGACTGCTGTTGCCCTGACATTGAGCCGTGTTCGAGCCCACGGTGGCTTGCAAAGACAGTTGATAAGCCAGACCATTCAGCAGTCTCATAGTCCCTCTGTTCACATTAACACACAGGTCACCTCTGGCCCACACACAACCACATACACTCCTAATTAATGTAACAAGAGGGAGGGGACAGCACGAGAGAGTGGCAACATGAGAGTGCAAGATAGAGGGAAAGCAAATGCGAGAGCTAAAGAAAGCGAGGTTAGAAAGGTCCTGCTGTACAAGCAAGCCACCCTCGTTACCACATCATCTTTGAAAGGAAGTGAAAGACAGAAAGACGGCTAAGAAATGAGAGGGACGGAGAGTTGGGGGAGATTCAATTTGCATTGACGAGGTGTCAGCGGAGCTCAGGGCTGGTTGTTTAAAGCTGGGGGTGAGAGGCAGAGGAGGAGTCGAGGGGAATGGAGGGAGAAACAGGAGGCTGAAGCACAAGATTAGAGGTGAAAGGGGCAGAAAAAGAACGAAGAAAGACGGACAAGAGTAGAAAAAAAAGAGGGCAAGAGGTCTCAGAAACAGCCGTCATTAGCAGGCAGCACACAAGCCCTTAGAAAGACACACATGGGGCTCCTCAGTATGCTAAGCACATAGTCTTGATAGTGCATTGTAATTAATATTTCAAAAGCTGTCTCTTCTGCAGGTGAGATGAGATGAAGACAAGATGGAGAGGCTCAACGAGGGAATGAAAAAGGAGAGAAAGGCAGACAAATACTTTTTTTATGTGTGTATGGGAAGATTTGTAGGTACGACATTACGTTTATCTGAACAAACTGTGGTGATCCAATCCTGAAATGATAAAAATAGTCAGATACACATTTTAAAAAAGGAGTTTGCATTCAGATCCAAACGTAATAGAGCAGGTGCTGAGCTGAAGGTGAGCAGACAATGACAAATTAATAATAGCTTGCAGATTCCTTGGCTGCAATGGTGATGTTTTCACACAACTGCTTTTGTCAAACTCTACAGATAAATAGTTATAACACAATACTCTCGGTTCTTGTTGGAACTTATTATCAGAGGAGATTGTCGATTATTATTTGCAGAACATTACCTCACAATGAGGACAGCCACACCAGCTTTTCCATTTAATTACCTACACTATGGTGCGCCTCCATAATCTAATTATCCCTCGCTCAGTATTATAATAAACTGTAAATATTTTTCTTCAACATGTTTAGCTGTGGGTGTTGTGTGCCGATAATCAGTGATTCAAGTGAAAAGCAGCAGTATAAAAATAAGCGCTAAATAAAAAAACAAGTTGGTCTTGCAGTCACACCATGGCCTGGCTATTTCACCTCTGGCTTTTCCTTGTTTCCATCCCTTTGTTTGGAGCAAATTGTCTGTTGCAGTTCCCAAACGGCCACTTTCCTCCAGCAGCATTCATGAAAGATTGACACGGTAGACGCAGGCTGAGTGGCACGGGGTCTCTGGAGCCGCTTAGATCAATGGGTGTCCTTTGAGCTTTCCCGCATTCTTGAGGCACGGGGACCAAAGAAGGAGGGGAAACCAGATTACCATAACATTAATAAAACAAACTGTAATCTGAAACAACAGCTGAAACAAAAGGCTGCATCCGTGTTTCCCCCCAGGAAGAGTCTGTGCCCACACTCGCTGTGTTTCGCATGCACAACGGCAGAAGCAAACAGACACATTACAAGCATGGAAGCGTCCCATATTCAGATCATTATTCCACAGAAAAGGTTCATCCTTTATAGGTTAGCATGCTAGGAGGGAGGAAAGGATAGAGAAGGTGGAAGAGAGATGATGGGAGTTGAAGAAAAACAGGAACAAATTAAATAAGACGGAAGTAGGAATACACAAGGAGGGAGGGAAATACATATAATGTATGAAGGTAAGAAATAATGGAGAAGCGAAAGGATCTGAGGTTATCAATAGACGAACAGAAATGCATACAGAGAATAAGACACATTGGAAGCCAGAGAAATAAAGCCTTATTTGTGCACATGGGATGAGGTTTTTTAAATATTCATAGCTTTGGCACATGCAGCCCATCTGCAGCTCAATAAGGTATATATTATGATACATTATTATTACACATTTAAAGCTATTTGATGATGTGTTGCACTGGCTGACACATAATGGATTTGGATGGATACAAAAAGAGATAACAGCAGAGATGCTAACCAACCAGACAGGCCTCCTTATTGTCCAGAGACCTAAGACTAAATCCTCAAAAGTCATTTCGCTTTTGTCGCCTCTCTTTGGAATATATTCCAAAGTGCCATGAGGGAGAGTGGCTCTTTTTCTTATAACCCTGACTCCATATGTATATCTTTAAAATCAATGTTTTTGGTATTATGGAATGATTTAGCCAAAGTGTCTAGAGTGTAGGAAAGTGAGAAGCATACTTTTTTTTATTACAACTGTCTGTTTATCATGACATGGATCCTGCTAACAGTGTTTTCTTTTCCTGTAAATCTGACCGGTCAAGGTAAGTCTGCAACCTGGGAATCCACCTATTATCCAAGTAGACATATCCTACAGGGCAGTATTCAGCCACAGTACGGTTATATGTAAGACCGTGAATCAATAACAGCAGTTTTATTTACTCTGTCTTATAAAGACAATTCTCTCACATCACTAAGTTTTACACAACAGCAATCATTGTCATCAAAACATTGCTCAACTCCATGATAAAGACAAAACATAGCTCTAAGTTGGCATGAATAGGTCAGGACAAATTGTGGAAATATAAAAAGAACACGGTTAAGACGAGTGTTGTGACACCTCAAACAAAAAGGGACTTTTTTCAGCACAAAGCATCCTTATCTCTCTCTTTCCCCATATAGAGACAGAGAGAGAGAGAAGGAGAAAGACCTTGTTTGGTCCAGTGCATCAACTGTGAGCAGAAGGCAAATGAGTGCATCGTCATTGTGATTCAGAGCAGTTGTTGTGGGTTTTTTGGGTCGTCTGCTGTGACTGGAGCATATGGCCTGGCTTAATCAAGCTAATGATTCCCTCAGCCATTATCTTTAAACAATACCAAATGGAGTCCTCCTTCACATAAACATACTAACAGATTCAATCATATTAATATTCAGCCATGTATTCCAAGCATAACCCAGTGGCTCGGTGGCATTTACTTAACTAACTTGGCTGGCATTTACTGTTATCACATAGGGGCCGGGTGGAAGACGAAGCAGATGGTGCATCTAATTGTCTGAGCTGAGATCCATTTCTTCGCCATCTCTGACTTGATTTCTATTTAAGAATGGCAACAGTAATAAGTGGGTTTTCCAGTGGAGTAGGATGTGACAGAAATGAAAAGCTATTCCAAAGAGATGCTGAAAACATGTAAATTGTAGAAGCTGGAGCCACGGTGTAGTCGCCATCCATGTCTTTGTCTAGTGCTTTTTATTGGAAATGATGTGCAAATGGGTTTCGGCAAATCCAATACAATCAAATGGCTCCACAACAATCACCGTTTCCTTTTCAAATCCTTCTATTTGTGCTTCTTTTTGCTTCACTGGATGAGATATACGTTTCAAGACGCTACTGTTACACTGGATACGGACATATCTCAGAAAAGCATAGCGACTTCTTAGAAGGTATAAACGCAAAAGAAAAAGAAAATTGAATTCCAAGGCACAGCAGCCAAAAGAAATAAAAGTAGCACCGAAATACGTCAGGGTGGTGCTGGCGGGAGGTAGAGATGTGGGGGGGGGGGGGAACGGCTTGGAACTAGGAAAAAATTTAGCCAGGGAGTTTAGGCTGTCAGAAGTGGTGATAATTAAGCAGGAAAGGTGAGATGAAGAAAGCCTTGACGTGAGAGTGCTTTACGGGGCGGCTGCTCAGGCATGCTCCTGTGCACACATGCCAAACCCTTGGACAAGTTTGGGGGGACGCATTTGACAATAATAATAAAAGATCAAACTTATAGCCCGACACCTCGCATGAACACTTTCAATACTTTCAGTTCATATCAGTCCTCACATAAAGTGAGACCCTTACTGTTCGCTTGGCAACATTTCCAGAATTGTTTGCATCAGTAGTGGCATGGAAGGAGCTACTTTAAGACGGAATTTCCACTGATAACAGGATAACGTTCCCATTGCTGCGGAGCTCACAAAAGCCGCCATGGGAGGCCACCTGTTTTTTGTGAATGATTATGATTTGAGGAATAAGATTAGCGACAAATATGGTTTAGAGGAAACCACTGCCCGCCGAGATGAAAGACGCAAGTAAGACCTGAACCATCTAGGATCACTGTTAAACCACAAGCATGTTGTGGTTTTTTAGTCCTGCCTATGGCTTTTTTCCAGCTTTGTGCAAAAACACATAAATGCACATTCCAAGAACATTTAAAACAACTCATCATACCATCTTCTCTTCTCCCTGGCCAGGTTTTCACTTTCTTTTTCTCCACAGGATTCCAGAGTGAAGATGGCAGGGGAAAAGAAGGTTAATCAGTTTTTCCAGAACATTAGCACCCGGCCAAATGGAGCGGTTGTAATGTTTGCGTCTCCTAAATGCCCACAGCCAGTTTCCTTGTTCACTAATGATGTTGAATCACCACCACGGGGGTGCCTCGCTTTGTCAACTCTTGTGATTGGGTGGTGTCAAGTTGTATGAAATTTTTTTTTGTCATGGGCAACATTTAAGGATCAAGAAACATTTAGATATGTAATAAATTGCGCCGGCAAAAGCAACACTACGAGGGTTCGCATGGAGAAAGA
>NW_011333670.1:442849-503979 GCF_000735185.1 Notothenia coriiceps
TTATTTAGATAGTATAGTAGCAGCAGTAAGGACATTTTCACAATGATATAATTGCCATAACGTTAACCCTGATGGCATATTTTGTTCCCGCTGTCTGTCTTGTGTACTATATAACGTCAGTCTGGTTTGTGTGTGTGTGTGTGTGTGTGTGTGTGGTGGTGTGTGTGTGTGTGTGTGTGTGTGTGTGTGTGGTGTGTGTGTGTGTGTGTGTGTGTGTGTGTGTGTGTGTGTGTGTATACGTCTGTGGTGTGTGTGTGTGTGTGTGTGTGTGTGTGTGTGTGTGTGTGTGTGTGTGTGTGTGTGTGTGTGTGTGTGTGTGTGTGTGTGTGTGTATATGGGACTGTGAAATTGATTGTGGCTGGACAGGAGGCAGGCAGGCAGGCGTGTGGTGGTGCCCAAGGGGCAGGGCAGTGCTGAGTGAGCAATACTTCACCTGCTCAGAGGACACACACACTCACACAAACATCTAAACTTTGTCACACACACCCTGACCATTAAGATTGACTCCAGTCATCCAGCTCATTGATCTGAGGCAGAAACCGAGAGAAAGGGAGAAGAGAGAAAGCGCCAGAGAGTAAAATAGAAAGGCAGAGACAGACGGGGAAGTCTTGACATAAAGATTAACCTTGAGGTAGCAGAGCAAACGTGAGATGGAGGGGGTGAAGCCACCTCATGCCTGGCTGGACACGTCTTATATCTCCTGCTCAGACACTGGGACAATATTTAATCTCCAGCCCTCATGATAATTAAGCGCTCTCAGGCCAAATTGATGTGTACTTTGAACTATAATAGATGATGTGACGCTGAATATGACCGACTGCCCTTGATGTGTTCACTAAGTTCATTGCATCAGGTATTATAAAATGAGTGGAATGACGGAGTAATAGAAAAAAAGACACCTCATAGGTACTACTGCCCATTAGCTCCTCAGAACTATAGATGGAATAAAAAAGATGTGATCAATAATATATAACTCAAAGCTCCTTCAACATGAAGCCTTAAAACGAGACAAAGACCCCCTTGGAGACCTTTATATTTGAACATCTTCTCTACATTAGACATGCAGAATATGTCTTAAATCTTTTACCCGTTTACTCTTCATACTGGGTGTGTATACTCATGTTTGTGTGAGTGTGCGATTGTGTGTGTCCTGGATGGCTGATTCTTTTATCTCGATTATTTCATGCTGTGTTTATCCGTATTGAATCAATTTAGGTCCTTTTGAATCACATTTCCAAAATTGTTCATTTTTAAAACTTCAGTAATAGTGATTCAATCCGAGACAAAATATGAATAAAATAGCCACAGCAACACAACAATAGAAATAGTCCATGGTCTAAAATGAATTCATTCAAAAAGGACACAACTTTTAGTCAGCTAGCATAAGGAAGTCAACTTTCCTGGTCCCAACCCTGCTTCCAAACAACACACGGTTTGTCAGATCTACCGGTGATTAATGATGAATCTAGATCATAGCCTGTTTCTATACTTACTGTCTGAGTGATTGTAGTAACTGCATAACAGAAATGTGGACAGTATTGTGACCTTGAGGTCATTCTGTATGTGCTATCGAGATATTTATTTTCTTTACGACTGTAATGAGAATAACCTACGAGAGTCAAGGTTTGATACATGTGTTGTAAATAATGTTGTCAAGCTTTAGTCTGCAGCAGGAGTCACAGCCAACGTAGCTAGAGAGCATGGACGCAAAATAGGACATTCCTCTTTTCTTTTACTTTATTATTTTGTCAATGTATGGATGGATATATTGATCTTTCACGATTCCATAAGTCCTTTCACCAATATGTTAATGCACCAACCTCTCACGAGATGCTATTGTTAAAGTTCACTGAGCTTGAAACTACATTTTAAGTAATCTCTTGTGTGTCTGTGTAGACATGAATAATATAAATGATGAGACACAAAACACTCGGGTGCAGTCTATTATTGTCAGATTGCTGTTATCCGACACAGCCCCTTCCAATCACTTTGAAATGTACGTATATATGTAAAAAAAAGGTTTTACATTTTGTTTTGTTAACGATTGGGTATATGCCTATTGATGATAGTGTAATACAATGCTGAATGAATATCCACTTAATCCAGAGTAGAACACTTTTTGCCTTGAGCCTTAAATCAATTCCAAAAATGTTGGCTAATTTTTAGACAATTCACTTTTCAAAACAGCAACCTTAACATCCCCCTGCAGTGTTTCAATGTCAAACTCTAACCTGTTGCTGGATGTCTATGTCATGTTATACTTCAAAAACAGGCAGAACTCTCTTTTTTTAGCCAAAGGTATTTGCATTTAAGGACCTTGTGCTCACTTTGAAATATTCTCAGGAGACAGGGCCGTAAAGCAGAGTGACTGTCCTTTCCTGCATTGTGGATTGCTTTGGCAAAAGCCTGCTGACAAGAAACACTCTGCAATAATAATTACAATGAACGGGAAGTATTGATAGTTATTTATGAGACGGGTCTCACATTAAACAGTCTCATAGATTAGGCGTAAATGCATTGAGTCCAAATGGTGTAATATAGCGTTTCTGCAATATTGCTTTTTCACAGACTAACGCTAAGCCATAAGAGATCATAATTCATGGGGAGGGAGAGGACGAGAGAGAGAGAGAGAGAGAGAGAGAGAGAGAGAGAGAGAGAGAGAGAGAGAGAGAGAGAGAGAGAGAGAGAGTCTTGAGTGTAGCTGCTTTTTAAGTATACAAGCTCTTTATAAATGTAACATGTATCCATACCAGGGGTTAAATCTAGAGCGTCAGAGACACTAAAAACAAACACACTTACAGACACACTCCATCAATTTCATTCCCGTAGTGTGGAGATAAAGATGGCACAACAGCGAAAATGTGAAGAAAAAGAAAAGAGGAGTCATTTTGTGTTACTCTGTGTTGGAGCTTTGAGGGAAGAAAAGACTCAACAAGTACTCTATTGTTGCTCTTGTTTGTTCCCAGGAAGGCTTAACAAGAGAGTCTAATGCGCTATTGTTCTCTCCAAACGCCACTCGGCATGATGAACTTCAAAGCTCCTGTAAGACACAGTCACACTAAAGCATGCACGCGTCGCCCGCACACGGTGAATCAACAAAGCCACAAAGGAGTCCCGTTAGAATTTAGCGTAAACAAAAACAGCAGACCTGATGTGTAACAACCAAACTAATGAATCAGTAGTGAACAGTGGCTTCCAAATAAAGTCTGAAAAAGAGTTTTAATTTGACACTGCTGACATATTGAAAAAAGAAAAAAAGAGAACAATATGTTTCTCTCACAAACAAACATCACAGGAGAAAAATGAAGCACCGAGTTTATTAGGGAGATTAAAGCTCCCGAGGCCTTGGCTGCGTGTGGCGAATATTGACAGATCTGCAATAACAATCTCACAAAGGAGAGGAAACACATGAAGAAGAGGGAGGAAATATGATGAAATGAGGTAATAAAGGAGCCAAATCCAAGGACACTAAGACGCCTGCAAACCTGAGAGTGGAGTCAAAGGAGACAAATGGGACATGAATGGATGCAGATGAGATGCAGAGGCATGACATCAGAGGAGGCAAATGCAACCAAGAGATGGAGAGACGACGGATGAGTAATGCCGCATTTACGCCTGTCCTCCATCTAACTTCTCTCCATTGTCCCAAAGAGCAAACAGCTCTCCATCAACACGGGATGAGATTTGTCTGCATTTCCCCATCTCACTTAAAACAGATATACTGTTATAGCTCTGTCAATAGAAGAAAACGGTATTTAGATCAAACTGCTACCACATATTGCTCCATCTGAAACACTAACACGCTCTCTTACTCTTCTACTTCTCAACTCTTGGGACTCATTGACACTGATATCAATTCTTTATTTTTACAGTATTGCTGCACTCCCTTTTGACTATGTAATGAAACAATACAGCAGCCTCACACACCTACAGAGAAGTAGGACAATACGTCTTTTTCATCCAGAGAAATGTCTTCAGGTTTATTTCAATCCAATGTGCAGCCCACCTTTCTTCCTTTATATCCAGACATGATGTGTGACAGAGAACATTGTAAAGCTGTGTGCATGAGTGAGTTTAACACAGTTTTTAGCTAGTGTTATTCTTCTCATTAACAATACAATGACGTGTCGATTGTGTTTATGTGTCTCGGTGGCATTCGTTAAACTAGCTCACACTTCAAACTCAACTATTACAATGATAAAAGGGCTTGGTTTGAAATTGGGCTTCTTTCTGCCTCAGCTGTTTCTCCTCCGCTCTTTGTAGTACTCAGTACCATGACCATCATTTATCCTGTCAAATAAAGTGTCACGGGAAGAAAGGGAAAAATACAACATTTTTAACTCCTTCCGAAACCAAGATATGCCTGTCTATTTTGTTAATAAAGCCAAATATTATATGTTTGCTTCAAGGGAGTTTACAATTTACACTGCTGCATACTACCCTCTGACCATGGCCCTTGACTCAGAAAAGGAAACATTTCCATGAAAAAGAAAAAATCTAAGATACTCAGCGAACAGAAGAAAAATTGCAAACATGCCTACAGCTTTACAGAAGGGCCTAAAAACCTTTCTTTTAAAAAAAAGCCTTTTATTAAACTGGTGTTTTTAAGTACGTATTTTATGCCACTTGTAGCACTTTGGGATTGCTTTTAGTAATGAAAGGTGCTTTACCAATCAAATGTATTATTATTATTTACAAGGCTGTGCTTAAACAGGTCTTAAATGCAAACATCAGCATGTGATTAAATGTAAAAACAAAACTCTATGGTAATTTCAACCTGCATTATGTTCATCGTGTCATCTTAGCGTGATACCATGCTAACAATTGCTATTTAGCACCGACACAAAGTAAACCTGAGGCCGATGTAAAAAGTGTTTTAGGTATTTAGTTTTGGATCAATTTAACTTTGGCACCAAATGTTTTACAATTCATCACAGGTTTTAAATGAATGTTGTGCAAAAATATCAGTCCACAAAAAGTGGTGGAACAACTGACCGAAGCTTTACTTTGCCCCAGAGTCATGATGCAAGTTTTGCTTTAAACTTTATGAAATGTGAAAGAAAGAAAATAAATAATCCAATAGTGCGCATACCTTTACAAACGATGAGACCTCAACACTTGAGCTGGCTATAAAACGCTTTTAGATAAATATTACAAGGTACACTGCCAGAGCGACTTATACAGAAAAATGACTCGAGGTCGTTTTGAAACTAGACACCAGTATATTAAATTGACAGAGCATTTAGCAATTGCATACAGTGGAATAGGCTTAAGATAGAGAGACAGACACAGTGTGAATCAGAGGGGGGGAGTCAACGAGAGCAAGAGAGAGGGAGAGAGAGGGAGCACCGTGCTCCTACTGTAAATCAGGTCTGACGGAGTGACCTTTGATAGCCCCAGACAGAAAAGGTTACATGAACGATGGAGAAAATGGGTCCATCTGTCACTTACCAGCTAGCTATAAAAGATGGTGTGTGTGTGCGTGCGTGCGTGTGTGTGTGTGTGCGTGTGTGTGTGTTTGAGGTCAAACGAACAAAGAAAACTAGGTGCATTATTCTTTCGTCCAGAGTAAATTGTTCTGTGAAAAAAAGAAATCCCTCTATATACTTTATCCCTGACGCTTAGGATATTTAGCAGTTGTCTCACATAAAAAAAGCTAATGTGAAAAAAACTGCAAATTAAATAAGAAGGTTAGATGCTAGTTGAAATGGAAAGGTATGCATCAGTTTTAAACCTGTGTGTTATCCAAACATGACACAAGATGCAAACCTTTACCCGATTCATCAAAGCCAGGGTTCCCACAACTTATTAAATATCACATTTCAGGTCCAATTCCCTTAAATCCAATGACCCGACATAGTTTAAGATCCAGATCAAGGTTAATGACAGTTCTTACATTCTTGCAGCAGATGGAGCAAAGAGACATATTGATGCATCTGCTAGACAAACACATGCAAACATCAGTATGCATTTACCAAGTCAAGATAGAAAATATAAAAATGCACTTAAATGTCCATTATTGCACAAAAAATATGCAACATTAAATCACTTTCAATGAGCACTCAATGTCTCATTAGTTTATCTTCAAAAAACTTAAAAGGCCTTTCTTAGCCTCGAATTCACACTTTAAGGATCTCAAGGACTAGTGGAGACCATGCAAAGTCGGTCTGAAGAAGGTTTTAAGTGAAGCACATTGGCAACAGCAGCACCAATATATTGTTTAGGATAAAAAAAGTGTGCCACTTACAAAAAGCTCGCTCAATAAATAGAATATACGCAATAATTAAAATGGATGACAGTATTGGTAACGCTGTTGGATGCGCAGAATCCCCGCAATGAGCATATAAAGCAGCATCATTCAATTAAGGTGGTTAAATTCCTGGCTATCCCTAATAATATTCAGTCATCAGCAACTCAGTTTAATAGGTAACTGTTTAGTTTGAGGGAACACTGGCTCTGCTGAACAGCTCACCTATTATTGCTTGCAAATAATTTACGTCCCAAGCTACACAAGATGTCCGTGCCCTGGATACTCCCTAAAGTCCCCTATGCCCCCGCTCTGCCAAATGTGTTAAATTAAGCTTACTGTATTTTACAAACCTCAGCGACCTATGCTATCTAATAAACTCCTAATGGAGGGAAACAAAGGCATCTCATTAGGAGGTTGCCAAAAGACACGCATACAGTACACACACAAACACACAAAACTTGAAGCAACTTTCTGCTGGCTCATTGCCGGACATTAATGATGTTCCGGCTGGTTTTAACAACTATTTATTTATTGAGGAAGTAATTTTGCAGGGAAGGGAACCTGATGAAGGTGTTTGGGGAATTCTTATGTATTAATCAACTTGCGGTGTTTGTCTCTTTCTGGAGAGTACAGGAGCAAGGGCAGGGCTTCTATATTATTCACTCATGTACACACACACATGCACGCAGCACACACACATTTTCCTTGAGTAAAGAGAGGGAAGAGGGTTATTTAAATGGCGACTTGGTGACAATGTGCTGTGATTGACAGCAGGAGGAGGGGGCTGATGGGAGGATTCTGTCAGCGACTGATAACAGCTGTCTGCTTCACTCACAGGAGAGACAGACGGCAAGAGAGACAGAGAGGGACGCACACCCACACACACACACAAACAGATGCACAGTAACGCACCCTTGCATATATTTCCAATTAAAGTTGTTGCCTGCGTCATTCATAAGTTACGTAATGCATATGGAAAAAGGTAGATTACAGAGTCCATCATGTAAATCAGCACCAACCATCCATCGTAGCCTGACACTGCTCTGTGCCCCAGATGATAAACAGAGATGCAAAGTCACACACACACACACACACACACACACACACACACACACACACACACACACACACACACACACACACACACACAAAGTTATTTAACCTACAATTTCCCTGGAGAGAGGGTCTTTACCAGTAACAAAGAAGCATCCAGTCACTTACATTCCTGTCCCCTGGTACCTCCTCTTTCCAAAAAAAACAATCTGGAGAACAAGATTACACACACACACACATACAAACATACATAGCCACACACACTTACATACACACACATGCCTCCACCTAATACCCATCAGCTTTTGGGACAGAGGAAAATCTATATTTCATCTGAGAAGCTGAGGTGTTTGTGCACACGCTGAGTTTGTTTGTCATTAGGCCTAACCCCTGTGGCTCACCTAATCAGGTTGCTGTGTATGTGTGTGTAATTTTTTATGTGAGGGTTTGGAAAAGGGAGCCTATGACTGTGTGTGTGTGTGTGTGTGTGTGTGTGTGTGTGTGTGTGTGTGTGTGTGTGTGTGTGTGTGTGTGTGGTTGACAAGTGCAGAGGAGCGAGAGGTGAGGGAGACGGAATCGTGCAAGCACACACTTGAGGCCGAATTAAAGTTATTGATCGTCCATGGCATGCTCTCACACTGAGATCAAAGCTTAACCCTGATCAATGTCTAATCTATTTGTTTGTTTGTGTGTTTTTATACTCAATATCTTAATTTCCATCTTTCTGCAGCTGCAATAATATTCTTAGACTTCAAACATTTTATAAGCAGGCTCGATCTTAACCGCTCAGCTTTGATGTAAGAACACTACAGCTATGCTAGGGGCTCTATGAGGCTGCGTACGCACAATCCTGCTTTAGGCTACATGCTAACATCAGCTAATATGCTCATAATTACAATGTTAACAGGCTGACATTTAGTAGCTTTAATGTTTATCATGTTCACCATCTAAATTTGGAGTATCTCCATGTTACCATTTGTGAAGTGGTATTAAACACAAAGTAAAGCTGGGGTTCCGTGGGAATTTTGTCATAACCCAGTATTTTGTTAACCTGCTTTCCCCGGGGGCCACTTTTGCGAAATGACAAGACGCCAGGGCCCAGTTAATAAGCAAACACTAATAGCATTTAACCCAGACCTCTCTCTGGGGTTTCCAGGGATCATCCCCCCGAGCTTAATAAGTATTTTTTGATGCTGTTTATGCACCTTATTTACAATAACACTACAACAAAATCAAATTGTGAATACATGTTTTTCATTGAGAATAAGATTAAAATGGTTGAGCGGAACACCCATTAACCTTAAGGAGTGGAACAAATTTGGCCCAAGGCTCATTAGTTGAGTACCACTTTCATCTACCAAAATCATCATTAAAAAATTTAATTTTGACCAGATGGTAGATCATTATGTAGGACCATTCCCCATTAATGCCTATACTAAATTACTTGAAAATGGTCAGAGCACCACCAACGTAATCAGTATTCTTCCCTGGGGAACCTTTGATATCTGGACCAATCATGATGTCTGTACAAAATCTAATGGCAATCGATCCAACATGGCAAACACGATTGTGTGACTTGCAGGTTGGTGCAGCAAGAAGCATGAAGAGCATCCTTCACCCACTAGGCACTAAATTCTTACCAAACATGTGATGAATATTCCATTTGGCATCACGAAAATCTAAATACGGACTACAGCTGGACACGATAACTATGTTGAGGGCAGCTTGCAGCTTGTTTCTCCTGACCAGCAAACCTGCGTCTGGCCTCAACTCACAATTACTCAAAGTTTCCAAAAGAAGTTCAGTGATTAGCTGTCCACTTCCCAAATGATAACAATGGAAGAGCAATTGTAATTAGCTAGTAAGGGCATCGGACAGTACCGCAGTTAACCTATATGCAACATTACACTAATTGCTGACCACTGAATTGATTGCATTTGAATAGCAGCAAAATGACAGACATTCAGACTCTGTGCCCCACGATTTTATTCATCAGAGTGAAATCACAGTCTATCATTTCCCCTCTGTCTACCTTCATTAGCACATCTTCACATGTAATGGCCGAGCACGGTGGCAGCCAATCAGACACAGTAATGTAGTCGTTTGAAAGAAGGGCGGTGGTACAGTTAGTGAGTCAGTGTGTAATTCCCTGCTTTGTTCTCACACATATTTTAATGGGACCATAGAATTGAACGGCTCCTTTCACCCCATTTGGCAAAATCCCTGAGCATGAAAATATATAGGGTACAGTATAGTATTACTCTTTATCTAATCACATCATGGGGGAAGGTAAATGGCCTCGAGGTGAGACAGCTTATGAGCTTCACTTAACTCTCTTTGCATAAAAGTTAAAGAAACAAAGTGAAATATGGAGATTTGTATTCTCTTTTCCCCCTTCACCTCTCCAGCTCTCAATGCTCTTGTAATGCTACGAACCACTGCAGCGACCAGATATGTGTAATTTGTATTTGTTGAGAGGTTACCCAGGTGTATTTCACTCCTCTTTTATTGTTTTATGGTCTTAATATCTCTGAGGTGAGGAGTTGATGATAAATCAATAGAAACAATACTTTCTCTCTATGTCAAAGACCAAGGGAACACTTTGAATTTGTCCAAACACACTTCGCCTGGTTTGTGTGTTCTGGTATCAGTGTGAATGCATAGCATTGTAACATGCTTACTATATGCCCACAGTGGAGATACGCCAAATCCAATTCAGCTATTGACAAGGAGCACACATAATGCATGTCTCCCCAGAGCATATATGGGTATTCATAAGCAACAAATGGATGAGGCATGGGAGACATTTTTTATTAAATATGGAGGGGACATTCTCTGGAGCCTGACAGAGAAACAGCCCCATCTACAGGATTCAACTGGACTGAAATCCAACGGAAAAACTCATACAGGGAATGTTCTGTAACTTACTTTAAAATCCAGTGCATCTCATTGTCTCAGCAAAGCGTAATGAGCCCCCTGGGAGCATGTTCAGGTGGGCTTCCTGTAAGAGGAAAGTACCTGTGTCTAGCAGAACAATGCTGTTCTTTTTCTTTCTTTTTTTAAAACAGAAAATACTGTATCTGCAGAATTTGGAGAGGATGCTGCAGCACTCTGCCAGAGAAATCAGGGTGTTCGCTTACACAGAGTGTTGACTGCGTGAACAGTTTCCTGGAAGTGGTCAGCATGTACTCAGCGCTTCTGAACACAAGGTGCTGGGGTCCCCGCAACTAGAAAGCACAAATGCACTCACTTGATATTCTCAGAGGAGAGCAAGCTCAGGATTGAAAATCACAAACACACACTTCCTGGGAGATTGGCCATGCTCTCTAACCCCTTCTCAAATATCACTGAGTCCAGATAGAGGGGAAAGACCTTTGCCGAACAAAGGGAAAGGTTTGATAAGGAAGAGCTCGCTGGTGACACTCTGCCTTTTCTCCTAACTTCAAAGAGAACGCCTGCCCCCGGTGGCCCGTCCGAATTGTCCCCCTCTCTTGACTTTTTGTCTTGTTTTTTTCTTGAAAAAACACAAAAAAATGGATGAACAGAAAAAGGGTCAATTTTGAAGTGGGTCGGTTTAGAGTGATGAAAGGGAGGAGAGTTGCAGAGCGGCGTGAGGGTGAAGAGGCAGGAAGAGGAATAGTACCACCTTGACAAGAGGGGCCACATTCCATATCTTTGTAAGGTGCCTCAGGTGTCAACTAGCTGCATAAATGTTCACATTGTTACTCCCAACTATACAAAAAGCAGCAAAATACATAATAAAATGCACATTATATCTGGGTTTGTTTGCTCTAGCAGACTCCACGAGTGTCCGGCGCCAACAGTGCTTGTGTGTATGCATGTGTTTTCAAAAGAGCTGGCAGCCATGCAGAGGTATGAGACAGATGTGTGTGTCAGTCATTACTGTAATCGCTCCATTTACTCCATCTACCCTGGGAGGGACGGCTGGTCAGCACCATCTGGACACACATGCACATACGTGGCAATCGCCAGCCATCGTCGCCTTTCATGGGAGGGGAGCCAGCAACAGGAGGCAGGCTCCCAAATGATCATTACATTTTGTGTGTGTGCATGCATTTGCTGTCTTTGTCACTGTCTCCTCTCATTCCCTGGTGATATCTTTTCCGAATTTTTCCTTCCTGTTCCCCTCCTCCCCCCCGTCTCTATCCTCCTTTTTCAATCCATTTCTCTGCCTCCCTTGAGTCCAACTGCTTCAGTAAAACATGAATCTGTCTGGTTCCCCGGAGACTACAAGACAAAATGAAAAAAAGGCCGTGGTGAGTTGTAAAGTGCGGACTTGTTCTAGACTCCCTGTGCCTGAGGATGGTCGTCATGGTGTGTGTGTGTGTGTGCGTGTGTGCGTGTGTGCGTGCGTGTGGTTGAAAGATACAGAGACCTCAAGCTCATCTACATGTCATTTCCTTCCCCTGACTGAGGACAGGCAAAGCGTGATGAGGAGAGGAGGAGAGGAGGTGGTCGAGGGGAGATAGAGAGAGTGAGCCAGGCTGAAGCTCCGGACTCAAGAGCGGCGGTCTGATCGTCAAGCAACATGTAGTCATGGCAACTGCAAATGGAGAGAGCGAGGAGGAGAGGTGAAGGAACAAGAGGAGGAGAGAAGAAACGAGGGAGATGCTTCAGGTTAAAACTACGTTGCTGGGAGAGTTTGGTGTTTTGCTTTCCTACATTGGAGCATAATATTACATCCACTTTCAGGTGATATTTCAGTTACAGTCAAGAGCCGGGAGTTTGAATATTGCCTGAGGATACATTTTACCTTCTGCTCTTTTACACCTCCTGTTTACATTACTCAGCAATGACAGTGTTCAGAACTTCTCTTGAATATTTATAACCAATAGCCGGCCAAGTACATATCTCTATTCTGTGGGTGCTCTTCTGCTCCTTCATCACTCTATTCTCCGTCTCATTTGTATTCTGTTAGCTTGCTGCCCCTACTTATTCTACAATACACTCTCTCTTTTCCCCCCATTGTCTCTCCATTGGCTCATCTCCTGCTCCGCTGTCCTCCCCCGTTGTCCTAAGATCTCTTTTTCTGGCCTCCATCCTCCCCTCCCTACAGAGCGCCGCTGACATTGGGCATGAGGTCAGAGAGATGGGCAGTCATGCTCCTGCTGACAGCAGGCTCAAATGGGCTTAGATACAGTGTGAGCGGAGACACCCAAGGGACGCCCTCACTAGCTTTAGGCTCTGGACAGGCGTGCACACACACACACACGCACGCACGCACACACGCACGCACGCACGCACACACACACACACACACACACACACACACACACACACACACACACACACACACTCTGATTAAACATTCAACGGAGTGAGTTTGGGGTAATGAACGGGAGTCAACAATGAATTATGGATCATATTCTAATGGTTGACTTACCCCTCTCATTACTGGCATGCTAATGTGATTTGGAAACAAATGATTATCAGCTTTATTAGAAAGGGGAAAAGAGGAGGAGAGAGCAGGGGCTCATGATCCCCCAAGACACCCCCTGATGCTTTCACCTGGTGAACAAGGTGGTGGAAAATTGAGATATCCGTAGGGAAACATGTAGGCGGAGAGAGAGACATCATTTGTATACTTTGGACACCATCCAAGGTCTTAAAACATTATCTATTATTTGTATGACTAACAGCATTCTAACTCATAGATCAACACATAAAGTACAACATCTCGTCAATTACGGTTCCCAGTTTATTACTAATTGACAAGTTTAACTGTTTTGTATTCAGTTTGGGTTCCTTCTAAAGATATTTCTCCTCGCAAATGTGTTGAAAATGGCAAGAATCACATAATGAAATTCTCCCTGCAACACAAAATACATTTAATAACAGCAATTCTGCACCAATCTGCACAGGCCTACAGCTCCCAACTGATGTAATACATTGGAGTGCATGCATACACACCCTCGGGCATTTATCACAGCACTGGTCAAGGTGGAGACATCTCTAGCAATCCATCTCTCAGCTTATTGGCACCAAAAGACTTGCTTTTATGTTTTGCCCGGAGATTTACGAGTGACAGAAGACGCGCGTGTGTGTGTGTGTGTGTGTGTGTGTGTGTGTGTGTGTGTGTGTGTGTGTGTGTGTGTGTGTGTGTGTGTGTGTGCATGGATGAATACATTAGCAGCATATGCACGCCTCACAGTCTGAAAGGGATCAGGTTGACATCAACCTGATCCCTTTCAGACTGTGAGGCGTGCATATGCTGCTAATGTATTCATCCATGCACACACACACACACACACACACACACACACACACACACACANACGCACACGCAGTGGATGCGGCACGATTCACGCGATTGAGGCGATTGAAGGGGGCCGCGTCAAACGCGAGAGTTCAATTTTTTCAACTCGAGCGTCAAATTCACGTGACGTGTTCTCGCGAAAGCCAATCAGCGTTGGGATTCCCTCTGACGTCCTGCTGTTGACCAGTTGTAAAGATGGAAGAGATGAACGTTGTGGCTGTTAGTGGGTTCCTGGAGATATACAATACACTTCCACAGAAGGTACAAAGCAGCAATAGTTGTTCCTCCATAGTCAAGGACAGAAATAACCAAAACGATCTTGCATGGAAGTGTAAACAACCTCAACTGTCCGTCAACGGCGTGGCACGTCAACGGCGCGGCACGTCAACGGTATGTCTGTTTTGAATGACGCGATAAAACAAACTGCAAGCCGCGGTGAAACTTGAGCGATTTGAGCGATGCGAATATTCGCATTGCGTCCGGTGTGAATGCAGCATAACCCCTAGATTCCACCGGGTCCGTTACGGCCGCGTTATGGCTGCGCCGCGGCGTTCGCAAAGATCGCTACAGTGTCTGTAAACCGGAGGAGAACGCTGGCATTTCTCCTCCTACTTGAAAGAATACGGAGGGATAGGGTCTGCAAAATTAGTTTATTTTGGGGATTGACCGGATGCTCTGACCGGTCCACTTCCTGCCCGGCGCTATGCAACGCCTCGCGTCGAAAAATAGATTTGCATCCTATTTTGAGCGGAGCCCAGCGCCGACACGCTTCTGGGACGCTTCTGAGCCGTAGCGCGGCGCGTCTGGTGGAATAGCACCCATTGACTAGAGTGGCCGCGATCTTTGCGAACGCCGCAGTGCAGCCGTAACTCGACCGTAACGCGACCGTAACGGGACCGTAACGCGACCGTAACGCGACCGTAACGCGACGCAGACGGACCCGGTGGAATCTAGGGGAGTTGGGTTTTAGCACTAAATACATACAAAAAAAAGATTTAAAAACGCTTTAATTCTATTTTTAAAGACTTTAATAGATTTTGAAATTCCTTGAAAGATTCAACTCAAGTACTGTGTGTGTACAGTTGAAAGAGAGATAATTCACATATACAGTAATCACCATAACACCACAGTGTTTATGTGATGTTTTGAAAAGGCATCTCTTAACTGTCTGTAATATTAAATGGAGAGTCTGCAGTTTGAGTACATCACCTCCTCGGAAAGCTTCACAGACAAATCAACTGTGTTCATTTTCCAGTCATTTCCACCGCTTGATAAAAAAAAAAGAGGAAGGAGGGAAGGTAACGACTTAATTTGCTAATAGGAATAATTATAGCGTGGCCAGAGGCTAGCTCCATTAGCAGGAACAAGAACAATTTGGCTTGTGTTTATCTTGTGCTAATTGTTGCAAGCGAATGGCAAATATTTTATTAACTTCAGGAACATACTTTAGAAGGAGTGACCTGAATATGAAATGATCTCCTGAGTACGAGTGTTCATGAAGACACAGATATTGAGTGTACTGTTTGGAAATGATTAACACAAGAAGAACGTGTTGTATTTTGCAGAAATAACTTTGTATGTCAGACTTTGATTTCGTTTATTACTATATGTCATGTGGGAACATCTGGGTGGGGCAAGTCAATCTATTTACAGACTTTCCCTTGATTGGGTTTTGAACAATTCAAAGAATCATATACCGGAAATAAGGACGGAAATCAAATACTGTCAGTTTCTGCATATACGTCACTTACTTAGCAAATTCCAGCAAACTTAGAATACTCAGTACATTCCTCTTATTCAATTCAATACCTTTTTTGAATATCAACATAACCTTAGTTCAGTCAGACAACTCACGTGTTTCTTTAACATGCTTATTAGAAGCAGCATATAGTTGAGTTTGGCGTCTAGGCTCGGGCCTCATCACTCCACAGATATACATAGCACGATGAGTGATGATTAAATAACTAACCCCCAGAGCCTACAGGTGGAAGCTGGGGTGGAAGCTGGGGTGGTGGTGGGGTAGCAAGCAGCAGCAACGACGTGGAAGTAGTTCGCCCCATATGCTTGAATTTAGTTTATTGTGTGTTTCCTTTGTACTTCTTAGACGGTTTTTAAAGTTAATCACACACACAAGGTTGAAATATTTGGGCTGATTAGAGCTCTGCCCAGGTTAAATGTTGACGACCTGTGCAGAGAATTACATGTAGTAATAACCGAGATAAGGCTGTTCTGCGTGACAGGTGCAACAGAACTAACAAGAAAGTGATGGAGCTGTCAGACAGGTCTAATTGGGGCAAAATAAGTGAGAACACCTGTGTGGTGCAGGGACTTTCAATTCCCAGTCGTACAATAAGTATGCACCGTAGATGTGTGTGTCTACAGTATATGCATGAATGCACTTGTATCAGCTTTAGCGTGTGAGCCTGCATGCATTTTGGTGAGATTGTGTGTATATGTGTACTGGACGAGAGCCAGTGAGTGTCTCCTGGGTCCCTTTGCTCATTAGGCGTCCTGGCACTGTTTAGTCTTGGAAAAGCAAATCATTTTTTGGTCATTTTCCATTTCCGACGTTTGTTCAGTTTTGTGTCACACTGCTTGAACGGGGAAGGCAGAGGAATCAGTGTCAGTCCAAAACGTGGCGTTCCAATAATCAGAGTGATACAGACAGAAGCTGGCGCTCAGATGTTGGCCAATGTGGAAAAGGTCAGCTCGTGGTTGGGGAACAGATCTGAGAGGCTGTGACGGTTCACTGAAACATTGCTCAGAGTGCGGGGCCGTCATCACTTTAACGATTCCTCCTAGTTCTCTCCTGTGTTATAATGAACACGGTTTGAGAGGTCGACTAGTGACTAAGCACCGCGCCCGGTTAGAGGAACTAAATCCCTGCATGCATGGTGAGCGAAGAACGAGATCAAGAGGCGGAAGGAGGGATGAACCGGACTCTACCTTCAGCTATAAGGAGATGTGGAGCGGATAAAAGTGGGGGACAATTGTGCACCAAGCATGACATAATCAAGGTTATTAAACTTCTACCTACACCCGGATTACATGGACCTTCAGTACGGTTCAGCGCCATGTTCCCTCTCGCTCCAGATGTTGTGCTTTTGTATGTTGGGGCTATTATCTCTGACATGATCGTCGTGTTAAAGGCACACACAGTAACCACTGGAGCACAAGTCGGTGAATAACACAGCGTAATGGGCACGGACACTTGTCAAGTCTCCTTTTGCTCACACGCAGAGCGTCCGTTTGCCAAATGACCCGCTGTTTTTTTTTACGTAACTACACTAACCGTTTGCATTCACACGTCAGCTCTTTAAAGTGGCTGCTTGATACACTCCGCTGTACTCAGACAGTCATTTTGACACTGGAACATGAAGCCAAAGCTTGACAGCGTGTGAGGAAAAGGTGCGACAGAGCCAGGTAGACGCAACACGTCCCCCCCCCACGAGGTGCCAGGTTTGACACAGCTGCCACCGGTGTGAGTGAGAGGTCAACACCTCTGGAATAGACTTGTCAAATTAGGGAATTTGCACTAGTTTACCGCTAACAAGCACTAATTAGTGGCACTGCACGCTAACACACACACACAAGAAAAACACAGTGCAGTCACTATAGCTCGAGGGTGTAACCTCTGAGATGATTGGGTCAGGTTGCATCTATTGAATCGCACTAAATGTCACTTTAGATGTCTACAAGTGAAATTAAAGTCTGTGATATTACGTTTTTTCCACCTGTTTATAAAACGTAAAAAGTGCCACCCAGAAGGTATTTGTTTCTTAGCGCTGTGATTTCCTGTGTGTAATGTGCCTGAATGTGTTCATTTCCTCTTTATTTTGCCTTCCTGCTCAAATGAGTATGTTGTCACAGTTCAGCTGACTCTATTTTCCATATTTCATAAATAGCCAGGAGAAAAGTATTAATTATCCTTGTACAATTTAATGCACCGAGTACTTTAACCTTTCAGGTTTCCGTTAAACACCGGCATAACAAGGCATATCCATAGCGGCAAACGTGATTTATGACAGGAATACCTAATTCCTGTTTTTAAATAGGTTGGACGGCAATCTGCATACATTTAAATGCGCCCGCAAACACTTTCCCCTCCCTCCTCCCTCTTGTCTCGGGGCCTTGTTTAATATTCAGGGATGATTTTTTTTGTCCACATACATTTTGGTCTGTGTCACCTTAGATTAAATTATTACCGTTTTGCAGCCTTTGCGGTTGCCGGCCCGGGGCCCTTATTTACTAGAATCAATGAAACAGTAATGAAAATCCATTTTTCATAGTATCAGCCCCCGCTGTCTTTTATTTAGTTAGCTGTGTCTAAGCAAGCAATTCATTTTGTGTAAATGCCACCCTGAGAAAAAGGCATTAGCGCGGAAAGGGTTAACCCCCCCAAAAAAAATTAAGATGCTCTGCTCTGCACAGCTGCTGTGATCCGACACACACAGAGGCCCTGAATAACTGTATCCCCAAAACGTATGTGGGATTTAGTGATTTGGAGGTGTGAGGTTTATACAATGCTATAATACCATCGCTATTATAAACAGAGATGACTGTTTGAATAGAGTATTGATGCTGTCAAACAACAGATCTGTTAAATATTATACGGACAGTTAAATAAAGCGTACACCCTTGGGTTAACAAGCCGTGTGCAGAGAGGATTTGTGTGTATGTTTGGTAAGGAGGGTTAATATTTTACTGGCACGTTAAATACACATGCAGCATAGCTCTGAGCCTGCATATGCAAAGTGAAAGGGGTGGAGGTGGGAGTGGGGGGGGGGGGTGCAGCGAGGAGGCACCGTTCACCTTCTGGGTCACGGCACATAACACCGAGGTAATATCACACACTCCCAATCTTGCATATTGAAATATCTCCATCTCAGGAGCGGCTTTGGCTGGCGTACATATTTAAATGAGTTTGTTTATTGACTTTGGTCGGGGTCGCGCGTGTGGCAGCCGTAATGAAACAACAGAAACAGGAGTAAAGAGAAACGCAGGAGTACAAGGACAAGTGGTGCGGCGGGATCCGTTAAGTGTGTGTGTGTCACTTCCAACAACAGCCCTGTGTGCAGCTGGGAACTCAACATGCCATCTGATAACAACTCAATGTGACACTCAATTATCTGATTTGACAAAAGTTTGCATTTGTGCTGACTTCCATTTCCTACCCTTTCACCCAGAGGTATTTAAAATACACAAAGGTTATTACTTTTGATTGATATTAATGAATCATTAAGTAATGTTTGTGTTGCCAATGTATTGACATATTTGCATTTAATTCAAATACCTGAATGTGCATTGAACTGTTTGACAACTTCCTTGGCCAATTTACAGAAGAAAGATTTGAATCCAAGTCGATTTATCCGAGTTAATATAAATTCCATGTTTTGAAATCATGAAACCACAATGAATCCAGGAACAAAATATGCGTGAAAGTGTGTCTCAGTAATATGTAGTACATACAAAAGGCTGCAAATCAAATGAAAATATTTCAGACTCACTTCATTGGCGGTGTTTTTCGGTGCCTTTCTTATGATTGCTCCATTAAAATGAGAAGAATATATGATATTAAAAGTAAGTACTACCTGTAAATGGTGCTAAATAGCTCCTGTACATGTATTGTGTGCAGAATAAGGGCACTTTGTATCCCTTTCTCTGTGCACACCACAAAAGATCAAAGGCCTCTCCATGTGAGACGTGACACTAAAGCTCCATGCACGCCTCAGATTAGATGATTTCATGAGCAAATTAGTCTGTGAGAGAGAGAGTGGAGGTGAGAGGAGGAAGCCAACCCCCCCCCCCGCGCCCGTTCTGTCGCATGGTGAAATAAAATGTAATAACTGAATAAAAATGTAAATAAAGATTTGCTTAAAATGAGTTGTCCGTGAAATAATTCTCCTTCCCCTCCGCCCTCTTCTTGTCCTCCTCCTCCCCTCCATCCTTGAGCTAATACTGTGATGTGAGGGGTGGGGGTATATGGAGCCCATCCTGATGTGGCGTGTGACCTTTTGAAAGGCGCTCTGCGAGGGTTGATTAAAGACGTATTAAATTTGTTTAAATAAACCTCCTTGTAATGGCACATCATTTGTAAGAAGCTATTAGGGAAGACGGCGAAAGAAAAAAATTGCCGCGCCGTTTATTTGCATGAAAATTGCGGATCGCTCCTGAATGAATGGCGACGAAGGAGGGGTGACACTTCTATAATTTCCCCAACACACCCCACCTAGCCCCCCCTCCCCCTTGATGCCGTGACAAAAAGCTGATCAAACTTCCTGTGCTGGAGGCGGGGCTCGTGTCACATAAGAAACCTGTCCGTTTGACAGAAGCCCCGCCCACAAAGCGCACCTCTCTCAAAGTTACACCTTTGAAGGGGAGCAATTAGGAGATGACAAATGCCTGAAGACACTGAGAATATTACAAAGTCCCAGCAGGAGGGAAGGCCTGAGTGACAGCTCTTAGAAAATCTGCATATGCAGAGTTCACTGTCCAAAATGTGCAAACTGTTATTAAGATTAAAGCTCATTTGAAGCTTATCCTCCTGGCAGCCCTTTACATGATTGTATTGAACACTTTCTAACAGCGTTTTAGTCTATATTCATTCAAGCTGATGATATCATATGGACAATAAGTTATGTAAAACCATCTTTTCTGATTATTTCGCATCATTATCGGAAAAATATTGGTGTGGGAAAACCCAAAAGAGTATTCCAACGGTTGCAAAAAATGTGGTTCCAGAGCACCCTCCAAACAATGATAATATTTTTTGGACAAGAAAAAGTCTTCATGTTTTAAAATCATAAACCCCTTGAAGGCCTGGTAGATACACTGAAATATAAGCTGAGACTGAATATATACATGTGCTGTTTATTTATCTGTGTAAAGTAGATCTTATCCAAGGAAAACATGTTTGATTTGTGTCTTTTAAACCTGATTTCTGAGGCATCCAGAACTTCTTGCAAAGTCCTTCTAAACAACTTTGCTTGTTTATTTCAAGTTTTCTTGCTTTTTGAGTGTTTCTAATTCGGCCCAGGAGGGGAGTTTAACAGTAGAAGAAGAGACGTGCTGTCAGCCCCCTCCGAGAGAAGTTCGAGGCCTCGGCCAACTCTACGTTTCCGGGGAGGGATGGAGGGGTGTTCAGCAGAGCATGAGGCTGAAGCTAAAGTTGCTGACAGGCGAATAGCTCGGGGATGAAAGTTGAGATAATTAAAAGGAAATGCTTTTTTTGAGGCGAGGAATGGCTCGTTGATCAACTTAAGAAATGGAAACAGACAACGTGTCCCCTGTAGAGCTGGCCCTGGTTGCTACATGCTAACATTTACACAGATATTATGGTGAGTGATAGCTGGCTTCATGCTAACAGTTTAGCATGCGCCACTGGCCAGGAGAGGGATAGTGAACGTTACATTAATTTAAACATTTATGTAATGCCAGGATGAGACGGGGTTGAGCACAACTACTGAAATTATCAGATTTTAATATATATTTGTTGGCATTATATGGTGGTCAATGATGTAGAATTATTTTATTTATTTGTTGCACTTGCATCATAAAAATAACTGATGAAGCGCAATGTAATATTAGTTGATATCCTATAGGACTCTGAGGATTTAAAGTATAAGCACACACACTTGCTTCGATTTTAATGAAATGTCTACGTCTTATTTTAAGGTGAATCGTGGATATAGAAAATGTTTAAAGGACACAAACTTCTTTATCTTAAATCCTTCTGCCTCTATTTCCCTGACTGGTCTTCCAGGACAGACAGAGGAAAGAAGGAAAGCTGTTCTCTCCCTCTTTTCCTCCCACCATGCACCTGTCTCCCTCTGACCTGCAGCAGATTGCTCTGTGTAATTTGAGGCGTCTGGTCAGTGTAAAACAGCTGAAGGGAGCAATCAGGTTTGTGGCTGATTACCTTTGGGTAGCAGTTACAGAGCACACACATTCCTGAGTGTGTGTGTGTGTGTGTGTGTGTGTGTGTGTGTGTGTGTGTGTGTGTGTGTGTGTGTGTGTGTGTACGTGTGTGCGTGATGTAACAGCACCTGACATGTTGGTCGCGGTGTGTCAGCCTGGCGGTTGGTTATTCACTGACACAAGCAGGAAGGCCAGAGAGGTGCAGGAAACCACACACGTGCACACACACACACACACACACACACACACACACACACACACACACACACACACACACACACACACACACACACACACACACACACACACACACACACACACACTTATCTCCGGACATGTGAGGATCTTCAATTGACTCCATATATTACTTAACCTTTAACCTTAAGCATAAATTGTTATTACACAAGCCCCAATTTGAAAAATCCAATCATTCAGATGCACACACACTATTTCACAGAAACAAACACACACACACACACACACACACACACACACACACACACACACACACACACACACAGGAAGCACCTTTCTATTAAGAAATCCCTCGGTTTGACATCCACACAACGGCTGCTGCAGTCCCTCTATTCGTGCAGGATGTTGTTGGAACAGTTGCATAATATAACCCATGAGGTTCTCAAATGTTACACAATGCAGCAGAATACTAACTCTGATGGGGCTCTGGCCGTTAATGACCCCTTAAATCCTGGGAGAAGGCTAGTTGTTGCAGGTTGTTGTACCAAAACAAACATGGAGGACAACCTGAACAGCTTTTATGGTGTGCAATTAGCTCCAACAAGGCCAAAAACAGGAGGACAACTGGGGGTTGGAAGTGATTCAACAAAGTGTAAAGAAGTATCTGGTGGAAACAAGCAGCAATACATATTGATGATGTTAATCTGAAATATCCAATATCTTTATGATGACAGCTGAATCTTAATACTTTTAAACCTTAACATATCTCACATGATATGATTTATTTGCCAACTGTTGACACCTATCAATCAAAGACAATACGTTATTTATCCCGGGGAAAATGGGTTCCATGATAAAAAAGAAAAGATAAGTTAAAGTAAGAATGTGCAAGTAAAATATAAGTATAACAAAATTAAGATATTTAGTTAGAGTAAATTTCAAAGAAAAAAGAAAATGTAATTAAATACAAATGTTTATATAAGTTAAACTAAGAATGTACCATTAAAATATACAACATTTAAAATATATATTTATAAAAAAATAGGAATTCAAGTAAAATATCAAATACAACATAAAATAGAATTAAAATGTGCATGAAAAAATAAGAAGTTACGGTAAAATGTCCAATAAAAGACAACATCAAATTGGGTGTAAAACTCGGACTGAACAGCAGGTTGAATCCACCTTCACCGGACAGACCAAAAGTAAGAAAGCAAAATGAGTCCCCTGACATCTCATCCCGTTACAGTAATGAACCGCGGGGCCTTGACAGCACACACACACCTCCACACACACTCAAAACATCCAATCCTGCTAACTCAACAATACTCAAGGTTTTCACCCGACAGGAAATGGATTTTCGAGAGACGTGGAGCTCAGTATTATGAAGAGGTCGCGTCAAGGACTGAATACAATGCGACAGGAAGAGAAACCTCAGAGAGAGCACTTCCCCTCGACATTGAACACAGACAGTGAATGAGGGGAAACTACTGCTGCATGACAGGTATACACACTCCGGATGAAAAGGAGCTATTCTACCACTCAATTCTCATGTAGACGGGCTTGAGAAAAAAAATCTGCTTTACTTTGATTCACTCTTTGTTGGTCTGATCATTCTTGCATTATAATGGACATCAAGACCTAATATGATCTGCTTTGATAAATGTCACAGTATGATTGTTATTGTATTTCAAATGATGTTAAATGGTGATGTGATTTAATTAATATTATTATTATTTATTTTTTGTCATTTATTCTGTTATTTGTTGCTTATGTTTGAAAAAGGTAATTAAATAAAGTCTTCAAAAAAAAGTTAGCTTATCTTATTACTTTTAATTTCAGATGATTATTGTAGGAATATCTGTATTAATGCTCGACATCAGCGGTTCTCAAACTTCTTTTTGTTTATGCGGACCACTATTTATTATCAAGGATTCTCGCGGACCACCTCATATGCAAACCGTAAAAATAAGTACAAACGTAGTGTTAAAACTCAGATATTTGTTATTGTTAATTATGGACAACACATTAATTTCACCACTGGTTACCAATGGTTACGTGTGCGAGTGCAAAACCACAAACATGGATCGGTGGCTAGCATCAGGTTCTCTGAAGAGAAAAGAGGTTACCGTTAATGAAGATAATGAGAGTGAGTCGGAGGCATCTACAAGCCAGATTCCAAGATTGACGTCGACGATTAGCCGGTTTTAGGCTCTCGTTAGCCAGTGTCTCGTAGCGCAGAACGCATAGCCTATTGGCAAAGGCTCATCTTCAGTGCCGTGTAGGTAAATCCCAGTTCCAAGTAGTTCCCAATGTACTTTCTCTTAATCTTCTCTTTCTTTGTTTTTTTCTGCGGAATCTGGCTCCCTCCGACTCACTCTCAATATCTTCATTAACGGTAACCTCTTTTCTCTTCAGAGAACCTGATGCTAGCCACCGATCCATGTTTGTGGTGTTGCACGCGCGCACGTAACCATGGGTAACCAGTGTTGTAATTAAGTGTTGTCCATAATTAACAATAACAAATATCTGCGTTGTAACACTACGTTTATATACTTATTATCCGGCAGTGGCTCAGTCAGTAGGGGCTTGGACTGGGAGCTGTAGGGTCGCCGGTTCAAGTCCCCGAACAGACCTAAAATATGGAGTGTGGACTGCTACTTGGAGAGGTCCCAGGGTCACCTCCTGGGCCCTGCCGTGGTTCCCTTGAGCAAGGCACCAGACACCCCCCTTCCCCCCTCACTCCCATTGCTCCCCGGGCGCTGTACAATAGCTGCCCACTGCTCCTAGTGCTAGACTCCTGGTACTAGGATGGGTTAAAAGCAGAGAACACATTTCACTGTGTGTGCTATGTGCTCTGCATGTGTGACCATTAAAGAGGGTTTCATCCCTCCCAATTCTATCTAGTCCACCACTATCTCTTGGGGCAAAGAGTTTTTTCAGAGCATTCTGGGCTTTTTTCCATTCCATAAAAATTCCCTAATCAGCTGATTATATTGTTTGAAGATTTCATCAGAGATGGTTACCGGTATCATCATATACATATAATTAAATTGTGGGGCATCCACCATCTTAATAATATGAATTTTCCCCAATAAAGTGAGATTTATCAATTTCCATTTTTCCAAATTTGCCTTAATTTAATTTAATTAGAGGAGTCATATTAATAGAGATTATATATTCTAGCCCTGAACACAACCTGATGCCAAGATATTTCATTCCAACTGGGATCCACTTCAAATTGAATATTGACACCGCTGATTGGTTGCATCCAGTCGATACGGGCATACATTCAGATTTCTGCCAATTTATCTTATAGCCTGATATTTTCGGAAATGATTCAATTGTAGATAGAACATTAGGGATTGAGGAAATAGGATCCTTGATAAGTAATAAAATATCGTCCGCATATAGGAACATTTTGTGTTCCCTTTCCCCCTGTAAATGATCTTCCCCTAATGAATCCTACCTGGTCTGAGTGTATTAAGTGTGGCAGAATGCTTTCCAGACTCTTAGCAAGAACCTTGTTGTTTCTCGTCAAATGTGTTAGTTATGTTTATGTATTTTGTCCGTCATTTCCTGTTTTATTTTGTACTTACCTCTTGTCTTTCATTTCAGGCCCAGTTTTCTTCCTCCCCTTGTGTGTTTTTCCCGCCATCATCAGTGTCTGCCCCGCCCCTGACTTTTTCCACCTGTTCCGGACTCACCTCAAGTTTAAATAGTCCTGTCTCTCCCCTGTCCTGTGTCAGTTCGTCTTGTTTGTTTCTCCTAATGGTCGTGCCAAGCCTCAACTCAGAAAGGATCGCTTTCTCTCATGTCAGGTTTTGTTTCTTTTGTTAGGCTTAAGTTTTTATTAAGTCCTCTTTTTGTTACGCTAGTTTTTTCCTCCTTGTGAGCGCCTTTTGTTATTTCCACCACCTACTCTGTTAGGAGGGGTTACCTGAACTGTATAAATAAATATAATTTTTTTTATATTCAAGCCTTTGTCTCTGGGTCGTACATTTCATCAGTGGGGTCTTTATCCTTTTTAATAATTATAGAAATCATAGGATATTGCTTTATTAAACAATAAAGCGTTTCTGATTGTCTGACTGGTAATGGAGTGTCATTTTACGTTTACCTAGGGTCATATTGTTCATTTCTCAATGTCTTAAGATAAAGGCGTTGCTGTATGTTCCCTCTTTCTTACCTCGAAATATCTCTTGCCAGTGTCCAGCAGGATTTTGGTGAAGAGTTCCACATCTTTCTCTTCCATCAGTTTGTCGGAGTAGACCCTGGAGCTCTCATGCAGCCACAGGTTCACCAGGTCTGTGGGGTAACGGATACTCTCCGGCAGGGCAAACAGGATACCCTACACACCAACATACATGGAATCAATAATCACATGATTCAGAAACACACACTTCCTTCTCTTCATCTGAATAACTGCATACCTGGAAAATGTTAGACAAGTCTCGCAGGTTGAAGATGTAGTGGAAGCGTATCGCTGTGGGGAGGAAGTTCTGGCTGATCTTTTGGTGCAGACAGATAGCTGCCTGGATGAGCAGATCCAAAAGATGGATGTTTGGATAGATATTGGAACAGATAAACAGATGGTCATTACTATGGATAGAGTGGTACACTGATAGACCAATAATGTTTTTAATGTAGATAAATGCAGCATACTATAGGTGTACCTGCATGAGGGTCCCCACTGAGCGAGAGACCCCGTAGCTGAATCCTCCCTGCAGGAAATGAGCTGACAGGATGCTGGAGAAGATGGTGGCTAATCCATCAGCACTGGGAAAATGTACTGCAAACACTGAGAAATGCCTCTGAAAGGTGTAAAGAGAGATTTGAAAATGACTTGCCACCACTCGATAGTATGACTGGCATGAATTCAACATTTAAAAAAGAAAAATATTCCTCTAACTACTTTTTAAATGTAACTATTAATTAGATACTTTTATCATCAGTTATTAGCTTTTTAGAACATGCTTACATCACCCTCATTTTTATAGATTGTTTATCTTTTCTTTTTAACTTAATTGCGTCTTCCTTTCACAGCTGATTAAACCCATTATGTGTTCATTTGCACGTGATAAATTACTTTGTAAAAATGCTTAAAAATCTAATTAAGTACAGTAATTGCAGTAGAAAGAGCAATGGTGATAATAGTTTTTTGTTCATACAGTGTGTGTGTGTGTGTGTGTGTGTGTGTGTGTGTGTGTGTGTGTGTGTGTGTGTGTGTGTGTGTGTGTGTGTGACATGCCTGTAGTCTGGGGTTGATAGAGAAACTCCCTGATGTTGGGTTCATACAGGTGATGTACTGGCAGTTATGTATTTCCTTTAGGACCAGGCGTTGTCTGTCATACCTACAAAAGGTGTAGTACAACTCTTTACTGCACGGTATGCTCTTACATACAGATGTGAATGTGTATCTTTACTATACATTCATGTAAAACTGTGTGTTTCCTGTCTGTCTTACCAGTGGTTGTAGTCGAGGTGCTGTCGTATGAGTGTGTGCGGCTGGACGGTCCCATAAACATCCACCTCTGGCATGTTGAGGTCGTCTATGAAGTAGATGAGTCTCTTAGCGGTGGGGGGAGCAAATTTACGACCAGCTTTCTTCTCCAGGGGTTTCTCCAGGACACCTGAGGTCCATACAATGCAGAAGACAGTTGATGAAAAAACCTGTGGGCTGTGCTCGCAGCAAATGACTCATGAGTAATGTACTTCAAAATGCAGTCTGCTGCAGAAATAGATAATTAAAAAAACAAGAATAAATCATGTTTAATAAATCAAGTGTAATGAGTCAGAGTAAAGCTTATATTCTAATGAATGCAATGTAATTCAAGCAATATTAAAGGGCAAACGCAGTATGGTATTACAATGAGATTTCAAAACGCTGTTACAGTATATTCGGCAAGATTATTTGTAGCCAAGACTTATATTAACTTACTTACTTTTCACTTACAGTATATTACATTACATTACATGTCACTTGTTAGACGCTTTTATCCAAATCGACTTACATACTCAATAATATGGGCAATCCCCACAGGAGCAATTTGGGGTGAAGTGTCTTGCCCAGGGACACAACGACATGCTGACTGCAGTGGGGTTTGAACCTGTGACCCCCTGATCCGAACACCAACGCACAACCCCATATATAATACATCTTACCTAAGTAAAGTAAAGTACACATATAAAAGAGATTTGAAACAGAGAAAGGGCATTTAAAAAATATATTCTACTTGAAAAAACTATTTTCTTTTACAGGAGTAATTTACTGTAGATACATCACTGTACTTTTCGAAACCCCCACTGTGCCATGAAAGTGTATAAAGTCAACTTAATCTTAGTAAGCACAAAACTCCAGTTTCCTTCTGTGATCCTTACGCTGCAGCATGGCCGATGTGGTGTAGTAGTTGAAGGGGACTTTAGCCACTATGAAGTCCTCCTTCAGCTTGGCTACTTTGTCTGACACCAGGATGGTTTTACCCACTCCTGCGTTGCCCACTAACATGATAGGTTTTCCTCTGTGGAGCAGCAGGTCCATGAAGTAGGTCAGACAAAGGGTTTCTGGAGTGTGGACCAACACAGTCTGAAACACACATACGAAGCAGGACCTTAATGAAAGAACTGTTCAATTAAGTATGAGCATAGTGTAAAGCAATTCTGTTCTTTGTACACAAATCATTACCTGTAATGGTACCTCAGGCTCTAGCTCAAAGGGCAACATCTTCTCGCTCCAAGGGGTAAACTTTTTTGTCTCAGAGTCAATGAAATAGTCGAAGACAGTGCCCTGGGAAGGAAACTTCACTGCCCTCATCTCTTTAGACCACCAGCGGCTGAATTCTGCACGGTAGTCATTCAGCTGGTTGTTGGGAAAATATCATAATGTGACATATTAATCTGAATTTAAATAGTGCAATAAAAGCTTTTCAAGAGAGCATTTAGTCACCACACACATGGTCCTGGAAGAGGGCCCCTCCAAAGGCCCAGACACAAGCGAAGACAAAGTAGATCTCATAAAGTTCTCGCGGTGAGTCAGGAGGAGTGTTGTCCTCTGTCAGCAGGCAGTCCAACAAGGAACACAGTGTCTGATTGGCCAACACATATATACATCTGATTGGTCAATACATCGTAACACATTGCCATTTTTGACAATATGCAAAAAAACACAACATCTGGCTAAAAAGACAGGATGTAAATGTTTGTGTGACAGTATAGGTGGGATACACAATGAGCATGGTGTGTTCTCACCTGCACCATGCTGCTCTCTGGTATGGGAGTGATGGTTTTCAGGTTGCAGCGCACTTGTTCCAGGCAGTACGGCACGTACTTATCGAACAGAATGGTTAAGTTGGCTCGCTCTGATTGGGCCTGTCTGGTGTCTATCCAGCTTGTCACATACCTGGATATACAGCAAAGACATCAGGTGTACAATTTCAGAAAAGCAAGGGAATAAGAAGCCCATTATTTCATAAGAGTGTTTTTGCTTTTGCGTGGCTTACGAACTCCAGCCAAGATCTTGAGGGTTGACAAAGAGTATTCCTGCCCTGGAGACAGTAGCTGGAGTTGCTGCCTTCAGATGAGAAATCTCAAACAGTAGACGCATCGAGGAAGATAAACTGATCCTCTCATTACTGGCAAGAGTCAGAACCTGGAAAAAGTAGAGGAACATGAGGTTGTGTCCAGCTTAAGCATTAGGTCAAATATATAAAGCGGCCGAAATATGCGAAGTGAACAGCACTGACAAAAAATAATGTTAAAATTGTTAATCCGGGGCTTTCTGGATGAAGATGAAAGCCTACTAAATCTTTGCATGAAGGACAACATTCTGCATTATAAAAATTAAAAAAAATAGAGCAAAAGGTGCACTCTGACCTTATTGTCATCCATGACTGTGTTGAGTGACTCAATCCACATAGGGTCAATATCCCCATCCAGAACAATCCATTTGGGTCCATCATGACCCACTGAGGTGAGCTCTCTCATGGTAGAGGAGAACAGACCTAAAGCAATGAGTCAAATAAACAGTGGCATATCAATACCAACACTATTACATGGTCCTATACAATTATCAAAGTTGTACAAAAGCAGACTCATGTAATGCAATCATAGTAATTTATTCCACATCAAAATGATATAAACCAGAGCTAACTCTGAACCTGAAAATATACTTTGACAAATTCTAATTAATTCTGTGAGTAGGCTTTTGAATTATTTATGGTTTTGACACCGAAAATAACTCATTCTTGACAGTGACCCATAAGCTGCAGAAAAACACTGGCTCCCTTGAACAGTGTGTTAAATTCCGTGTAAAATTCTCAAGCCCCTCACCGTCTTTCCACTCTCTGGTCGCAGGGTGCAGGTATCCAAACAACTCGTCTGTGGTCACAGCTTTCGGGTTGATATCATTCCAAACCGTCTTCATCTTCATGTTTGCATACGTTCTATGGAGAGTCTTCAAGATCTGTGTAGTTCACAAAATCAAATCCCTTATTGTTTACTAGATGGTCCATATGTATGAAAACAGGGAAATTCAACTCTTCCTTGACTTAAGCTTGGGGAGATCTGTGAAATATGTGTTCTGGCACAAGCTTAAAAGCCATCATTTAGAAAATCAGCTTATAAAATACATTTGCAAATCCTATTTTGTATGTATTAATGGATACAGCGTATATCGAAAAGTTAACCTGGCTCTTTCCGGTTCCTGGTCCACCTACTACAAACACAGAGTGTCTGACCGCCAGCAGCTCCTCCAGCTGGGTCACCTGTAGACACAAACAGTGGATCATAATGGATTATGATATAAATACTATTTTAAAGAATGACAGACCTATGTATATACTGTATATGAATTAATTTGTATATGTGTGTTCCCACACCTAAGTACTGTGCATCGTCAAAAGAAAGTAAAAACTTGCAATTTAGAACTATTAACAAATAATTGTAAACATACTGTAGTGATGAACTGAGTTTTATTTACCAAAGTAACATATGTTTATTCACATTGCAGGCAATAGTGAAACAGAGGCATTTCTTCCCCAGAGCACGGCATAGTTATGGAGCACCTTAAGTATGAAGTTCTCCTCCGGCTGCAGGCGCAGTTCACTGACTGACTGGCGCACAGCGTTCTCCAGCTCGGGGTCTCTCTTCCTGGGCACGTCCAGCTGAGGGAACAGGTCACTGATGAGCCCGAGGAATATCGGCACGTCACTGGTCACTATCTTAGGCAGGTTGAAGTCCCTCAGCGCCCGCATCAGCACCTGGGCAGGAAATGACAGTGTGGATGAAGTAATGTAAATGCAATTATGAACTCAAGATTTGTCAAAACCACAAGCCACATGAATGCACAAATTGTCCCCATATCAACTACCTGTGAGATCAGTGTGAAAATGAGCATTAATCATTGACAGCAAATTGATGCGTACCTGTTCCTCAGGTCTGCTGCGTTCCTCTCTCTTCAGAGACCCAGCCACAACCAGGACTGATTTGATAGCTCTCAAACCCCAATCATAATGATCCTAACAGAAAAATGAAAAACATAACTGATCAAGCAGTGAAAGCAAGTACTATACTGTGTCAAGTATCTTTTATCTTCCGGTACAGTGGATGATGATAACAATATGTTAACCATGTGCAGCAGAGTGGAAAACTATTTGAATAAGAGTTACAATACCCAGTTCACTATATTTGAGGGGAACACCTCCTAAATTACAATTACAATGTTATTTCCATAGCCTAGGAAAGTTCAATAAAAAATATCGAGAATGAGCTACTCATGAGAGATAACCTTTATGATTTGTTAAGATGCTTTCTAGTTCTGCTTTTAGATTACAGTGGTTTAATGTACCTGTTTGGACAGCAGCTCCTTACAAAGAGTGTAGAGGCTGATGAACTTTCTTGCCAGCAGACGAGCGTCTATGAAGCCTTCAGCAACCAACATGATCTCACAGATCAGCTCAAAGTCTGGGATCACCATGGCACAGGGCCTGAACAGTGAACGAAACTCATTTTAGTAATCTTTGACATTTGTAATATCTTGCAAAACTCTCTCCTCAATTTAAATATCAGACCTGAATAGAGCTTTGAGATTCTCTGGGAGCTCGGCCCTGCCAGCATAACCAGGGTTCAGAGTGATGAAGATCCCCACTGTTGACTTCAGTTCAATCTCTTCTCCCAGGAAATGGAACCTAAATGCACACAGAAACAATTAGAGATGAGTCTGCAGAGGAATGTCAGCCTGGATCAAAAGACAAATTCATTAGTACAAGTACAGTTTTCGTATCTACCTTTGCTTCTTGTTGCGTACAGCATCCTGTATAGTCTTGACCTGCACAGCTACCACAGACAGCACCTCCACTGAGATCCTGTTGAACTCATCAAAGCAACCCCACACCCCGGTCTGAGCCAGACCTTTGTAAATGTTTCCTATGGACTGAAGACATGTGGCAGAGACAAAGTGAGTTAGTTCCGGGGTGGATTTATTATAATTGGCATAATGAATAGAGTAAATAAGACATAAATAGACACTACGGATAACATCTGCGCAGTCGATGCTACCTTGTAGTCCATCTGTTCTGAGCAGTTGAACACATAGACCATGATGCCCAGGGAACGTCCCAGATCTTTAGTGGTCTCCGTCTTACCGGTGCCTGCTGGGCCTGAGGGGGCACCGCTCATAGTCAGATGGAGGGACTGGGTCAGTGTTATGTAACACCTAACAGAGCCAGGGTAGAGATTTTAAATGATAACAATATTGACACGGTTAGTTACTCTGATCCACACTTTTCCAAAGTGGACTGAAGTATATGTTAAAAATATGGTATGATATACAATGTGGTCAGATGTAAGACTTTTTTGATTATACAGTAGGACATAGAAAAAACACTATTGTTTTCATCTTTAGACCCAGATTAACACCTTTTTTAATATGAGTTACCTTCTTTCAACCATTGTACAGTTTTTAAGTTGTTAGGGAGGCTTCCTGGATCATTATCCTTCGTGGGACCCCCCTCTCTCTCTCTGAGTCTGAATGATATTGGGCAACGTAAATAACATGCACTTCCTCTACTAATGTCTGTCTTCACCGCCTATTTAACTGAGGTCCCACGGCACCTTTCTCTCTCCAATACACTTTGCACTTTCTTTAATGATGTGTAAAATCTGTGTGCTCGTGCATCGGTGTGACATATAGTACTACAGGTGTACCTGTCAGTTAGAGGAGTGATGACCAGTCTGTTAGTGTTCCCCAGGTATTCATAGCTGAACTGGAACTGGGCGTCACAGATGTTGATGTAACAGTGTCTGGTTTCGTCATCCCAGTGGTGGCGTAACTGGGACAACCAAGCAAAGGCCTGGCCGGTTGTCACCTACAAGACACATAGAGTTACACCAACATCATTTTGTTGTGCTTTTATTCAGCAGATAAGTGTTTCACTTCAGCCTTACCTTCTGAGTTATGAGATTAGCCACCACGTCTCGAGCATGGACATCAATAGTGCAGACGGTCATAATTTTCTGTCTGTCCCCAGGAGTTAAATCTCCAAGCAGCATGTGGATCAGTGAGTTCAACTGTGTGATCTAAAAACAAAAAATGATCACTGAACACAACACATTTGGAATGAAATGTGATAAACAAACAATTTAAATGTGTATCTAGAAAAGAATCTGCAGATTAATCAATTATCAAAACATGAGTTAGTTGCAGCTCTACCTAACAATATGTTGAATGTATAGCACTACCTGTTTCCTGTTGTAGTCTTTGAGAGCTGTCTCAAATCCCTCCTCCACTCTCTCAAAGGCAATGCCCACGTCTGTGGCCCACCACACCTGACTACCAGTCAACCCTACCTGTGAATGGAGAGAAAGTCAGAGACAGACAACAGATGATTTTGGTGTTCATAAAGTTAAAGTTGTATTTCTACAGACACAGCATTACCAGACCTGAGCAGGGTAGTCGAACATCCACTGGTCTCTGGGTTTGTCCTCATAGGCGGCTACAGCCTCCTGGATCTCCTTTCTGACCGTGCAGCGCATGGTGCTCTCCAAGGCACTCAGCCAACACTCTGCCTGAAGAAGGAGACACAATGTTACATACATTGAAATACAAATAGAATTCAATACTATATAATGATTGGAGAATGCACAACATGATTACAAATAGCAACTGTTTGCACACACGATAAAGTACATACTGTGCATATTATAAACAAGAGAGAAAAGTTAATATAGCAGTGAGGGAGTGTACATCTACTTTGCACACACAGAAATCGAATTCTGTTTTTCAATACCTGTCCTTCGCAGACACATGGCTCAAAGAATGGAACATATTCTCCCTCTCGGCTGAACATCCCTATAGCAACTGCCTCCCCGTCTTCCTCTCCTCCTCCACCTCCGCCTGAGTCCTTAAAGCGAAGATCTGCTATGTTGTCAAACAGCTTCAGCAAGTGTCTAGTGACCTGAGGAATAAAACACACAAATATAATACAGTTCATTCATTATTTTCAAGGTCATGTCGTTATCTCTTGACTGGATTTAAGTCTTTCAACCTTATATCTATTATCATTCTCCACCAATCAAATAACTGGATGGAAGACAATATTGAACTGATACAATTAGCTGAACCTTTAAGTATTTGGAAAACAAGATCAGATTGTGATCAGTCACCTGTTTGGGCTGTGTCCCCTTGGAGACAATCTCCAGCAGGTCTGAGGCAGAGACAAAGTAAAACCTGGGGAAAGTGAGTCTCTTTGTCTCCAGGTACTCGGCCAGGGCCTTCTCACACACAGACAGCCTCTGCTGCAACGTCTCCAAGTTCTCCAGGAAGCCAGGCTGGTTAGTCACCTCTACCATATTACTGTTCTGCACCACCTCAGTCATCAAGGTCTCGGGAGGGAAAGAAGCCAAGTCAGAGAAAAATAACATTTCACACACCATTAGGATGTGGTGAGGTGGATGCATGTCTTGTGTATTATGTGTTAGCTCAAGTGGTAGAAGAAGTATGCAGATGCTTTACTCAAGTAACAGCAACAATAACAGTCTGTGAGAAAACTCCACTACAACTAAAAGTCTTGCATTCTAAACCTTACGTAAGTTAATCTACTGTACATACCCGAAACACCCATCTCTAAAAAGTAAACTTTTCCTGAGCTAAAAAAAGGTCTAAAAGTTTGTTTAGCTAGGTAGGATAAAATTCCTCATCCTATTAGGAAACATTAATTCTTTCTAAATCTCTGAGTAAATCTGGAAAAAAATAAGCTTTTTCACAGGAAAGGCAGTAAAAATGTACAATATTTGCCTCTGACAAGTAGTGGAGTTCAAGCAGATATAGTTGCATAAAAGGGAAAAACTCAAGTGAATTACAAGTATCCCCAAATTGTACTTAAGTGCAGTACTTGAGTAGATGTACTTTCCCCCTCTGGGTACCTGGAAGTCAGAGTGAATTCCCTGGAAGCGTTCAGCATCGTTGGCCAGCTGGCAGCGGATGTCGTGGCTGTTGGTGAAGATGCTGTTGAGGTGGGCCCATGTGCGTTGGACGGACATACAGGCCGAGATGACGAGGTCGGCCACCATCAGCTTCTTCTGCCATCCACTCACCTCCGCCTGGAAATACTCCACGTACTTACTCATCAGGATGTTCTGCAGCTGCACCTGAAGAGAAAGAAAAGCAGTGGCTTTACATCATGATCTGTAAGAATCTTCTACAATGACAGAAAGCACTACAGAAGCCAAAGCATGATAATCTATATGTAGCAAGGTTCAGCATTAAACCACTGAGAATCTGCACAGTTTTCACGCTCACCTGATTGTCCTCCAGTGTTTCTATCAGATTCTCATCGGCTTTGAGCAGAGGGGTTCCTGTGCTGCTGTGAGTCTCATAAGACAACGACATGACACTCCACGTCTGGGTTATCTCGGCCAAAACCTGAGGAAATGTAGCTTTAGAATGGTGCAGTAAGACCAACATTAAACATTTAATGATGTTACTAAATATGCTAAGCATCTTATTTCTGAATAAGACTGTGTCATTTGAGCTTATTTGTCCATTGTGAGCCATTTTACAGTATTTCTTTTTTTAAGAATATGGTAGAAGGGACGATTTATGATAAGGGGATTTTGGACATAATTTCTCTCTAAATTCAGGTTTTTATTTTTATTTAGAAAATTTAGATTTTTTTTTGTATATACTTCTTTGCCAAGTGATCTGATTTTGAACTTTGAAATGCAGAACGAGTCAGAATAACCATTACAGCTACTACCTTGACATACAGGACACTATTATACAACTGAATGCTATCTTTGATACTCACTTTCTCAATAGCCATTTCCTTCACAGCCTTGTCCACTATGTTTTTGACCTCGTCCTCCACACGGTGAAGCTGTAATTCCAAAAGGTCCCCCAGGGTGGTGCCTTCCCCCATAACAAACATGACCTGAGAATGAAAAGGGATACACAGCAGCCATGAGAGCGATCCGATTTCAGATACGGATAATTGGGCTCACTGAGCTGTGCAGGTCATTACAGGCCTAGACGTTGAATGAATGTTGAGCATGTAAAGAGTAGATTATAAGAGAACATAACTCAATTCAATAGCATGGTAATTATCAAAGTGAAGAACTTGATTAATGATGAAATATTATAGAATAGGATTGTTTGAGACTTAGTGGATAGTGTCATACCCCTGTGGTGTTCATAAGCTGTTGCCAGTGTCTCTCTCTGACAGCGGAGTTTTGCAGCTCGTTGACGGCTCTCAAAGAGGTCAACAGGTTCTTTACAGTCGACTCCAGACCTATGTAGACGTCCCATGCCCTCACCTCCTTATCCAGCATCTTCATCTCCTTATATATACAGAAATAGTCAATACGTGTGAGAGTGACATACTATTTTGCTTTACTGGGTAAACAATTTTTGGCCATGAAAGCATGTTATACTTTGGCAAATCGCCTGAGCTCCATGTCCATCTGCTCGACGTTGATCTCCTTCCATGGAGTCTTGGTCCAATCTTCTATACTGGTCTGGCACAGAGAGGAGAATGGAAATATTTGATCTGAAAAAATACATTTCGCCAGACACCCCTACAGACTTAAAGGTCAGCGATAGATAAGGAATACTCAGCAGGTGGGTAAGTGCAGTGAAAGGCTGAGCCTCACAGGCTTTTCCGTCTCGTGAAAATACCAACATACGGTATTTGTTTTGAGCTTATAAACATTTACCTTCACAAAGATGACCATGTCCCAAACTGCTTTGACCAGTATGATGTCAGAGCGACACTGGCACAGTTGCTTGTAGTCTGGGAAGCTGACCTCAAACAGATCAGCTGTGTCCTGCAGCTTCTTCATTTCTGCCTCCATCACTGCTACTCCTCGATTAGACTGGAGACAGAGGTGTTTTGTGGCTTGAAATGGTATTGTTTGATAGATTTGATTTAATTATACACTCAAAGGCACTACTAAGGGCTCACCTTATCAATTAGTTTATATTGCTCCTCCACATCGATCCTAAAGATGGACTCGGTACGAAACTGTTCTCTGAAATCATGCTGCTTCACCTGAATAAAAATAAAAAGCCTGTCCATTAAGGATTCATTGCATATCTGTCTCCATCTCACCATCTACAAAGGTGCAAACTGGGGGGTGGGGTGGAGTCAGTCATATATAATGCAGGAAAGAAAGGTTTATATGTCAGATATTGAGCTCTGTGTAGGGGGCATACAACACTGACATCCTATCCTACCCCCCCACACACGCACACGCACACGCACGCACGCGCACGCACGCACGCACACACACACACACACACACACACACACACACACACACACACACACACACACACACACACACACACACACACACACACGCACACACACACACACACACACACACACACACACACACACACACACACACACACACACACACACACACACACACACACACACACACACACACACAGCCTCACCTCAAACCGGACACACTTCCTGCGAATAACTGAAACTTCATTGGATTGTAGTGGCGCCACTTCATGTTTAACCGTGAATGCAATTTTCTTCAGACTATTCCACTTCTCGGGCAGCTCCTGTGTTTTACGGTAATAAAAGGAAGAATGTAATGTAATGATATACTGTATGTAACATATCTGCCAGCACTCATGGAAAAGTGTGTATTTTGTGCATAGGTACACACTTCTAGCTGCGTGTAGACGCTCTCTGGCAGCTGCTGTCCGTAGGTCTTGAGGAGCTCCGCAGTGGATTTCAGAGGTTTGAAGTGCTGATCGTTGCTGATCTGCCTGTCTCGGATGGCCATGAGGTGTCCCATGATGTCCACCAGGCCTGCATAGTCGCCATCTGACACCTTTTCAGAAAGACCACTGGCCGTGTCCTGGACAAAGGAGGATAATTCTCTCACGCTGTGGGAAAGAGAGAAATGAGGATAATGTTAGGGTACATATCCTTAGTTTAAGAGTTAAAACAGATTGCTTTTAGTAAGGGTTTTGATATTGTGGGCCTATAACCACAACCAGACAGTGTACATTTGCATATTAGGGCCATTGTAGGTAACAAACAATTCAACTACAGGGCCAGGGAAGGTTATATTCAGATTTTCGGAAATGTATAACAAAACCTACAATTGTTTACCTCAAATATGGTGTTGCACATTTACAATTTCTTTAAAAACTCATTATCTCTTTTCTACATTTTGTAGCAGTTCTTATCTCTTTGTGTATTTTTTGTCTATTTAGAATACATACAGTATGTGTGTGTGCTTGTGCATGCTAACCTCTGGTTCACGTGGTTCAGCAGGTGCTCCTTGAACATCCAGCTCCATCTCTTGATGACATTCATCAGTGTGTGCTTGAAGGGTCTGGTATCTAGCTGCAGCCAGCCACAAAACACCCTCCTGTCCTCCATCTTGCTCACTCGTACATACAGAGACTCAAACAGGTTGATCTGCAATGAAGAATGATGCGGCGACTCAGACACATTGATCAAAGAAAAAAAAGACTATAGTCAATTCTGAATAAAGGCTTTTAGAAGTGAAAAATATGAGGCACACCTGTTCTTTGAAGTTGTCGAGGGTGGGTGGATTCTTTTTCAGCTCGTAGTCAGCATACAGCTCCGCTTCCTCTGTACTTAACACATGGCCATAAAGTAGGAACTGCCTCATGAATTCAGACCTGTGATAAAGGCAAAGAAAGGATTCCTTTAGAATATGTTTTAGTCATACCAACCTGATATATCAGATAAAGAAATGTGATAAAGATTAAAAAACATCTGACCTGTCATCTGTCCAGAGGTAGCGGTAGCTGGCAAAGGATCCCTGATATTCTCTGACCTGAAAGGCAACACAATCTTTAAAACTGTGAGCCTGAAAGCATCATATATGTCTCCATATGTTGACAGGTAATCGTACCTTAGCAATAGCTACGCGTGCCCGTGAGCGGATAACATGGCACATCTCTGACAAATCCTCCATTTCATTTATATCGCACTACAAGATGAGGAAGCAGTTTAGGATAGTACAGGGTGTGTGGATATATGATATCTTCCCTATAAACCTATAATCCAATCTGTACAGCACCTGATAGTTATCCAGCTGTTTATGCTTGGCCACTCTGGGAATGAAGGACGCCATGTTGGTGATGTTGGCCACCATCTTATCCATAATATCATAGAAGTTACCGCTTTGGCTGGAGTCCAGCGAGGGGTCGAAGGTCATCTCGTTGCTGTTGAGTACCAGCTGGACCTCGAACAGCGGTGTGATACGCTGGGATGCGTCTGTGTTGTCCATGAGGTACTGCAGGGAGCAGCACACGGCACTGGAGAAGCCTGTCAGGATCATCCGGTCCACATAGTCTGTGTAGCCCTGCCACTCACTGCTGCTCAGGTCTGCCACACCCAGCAGCGACTCGCTCTCCTGGAGGGGAGGGGAAAAGTGGGGTTCAAATAATAATTTACCCTCAAAATGATCTTTTGTTATTACATTCCTCATCCTGTCTTACATTACATTTGTGATAGAAATGTTTCTTGCATGTTCCATGTTGAACAAAGAATACAAAAATAAGAAGAGTCTTAAAGGGCCCCTATTATACTCTTTTTCATCACTATATTATAGTTCTCAGTTATATACAAAACATGTCTCTGAAGTCCCCACCCCTCTGAGGGATATTATGTTAAAAAGAACACAATGGTGCTCGAGGAGGATCTTCAGGTGATAGTGGGGGGTTTACCTTGGTTGGTTATTGGCTAATGGTTACACAAGCCAAAACATCGTTATGACATCATAAAGTGGCCAAAATCTGATCAGCTCACTTTCAGACAGGTTTTTATATAAATGCACCAGGACAAAAAGAGAGCGATATTCAAGTACAAATTTGTTTCAAATGTTACTTGAATATTGCTCTTGTGAAATTAGTCGCATTTACTTTCTCCATTTTGGATCTGTGGAGGCATGCCAGAAACCTTTTCTTATATTTCTTGTATTCCTTTGAGAAGGAAACAAAGGTGATCTGATAATGTACAGTAAGAATATGAGGGAGATATATAAAGTAAAAGCCTTTCTCTAAAGCATCACAGTAAGGTGAGAGAATATACCTGCAGCAGAGTGTGTATTTCCTCCCCTGTACTGGTGATGAGAGCGTGCTGTTTGGAAACACTCTCTTCAATGTCAGAGAAGAGGAGGAGAGTGGATCCAAGGCTCTTTCTGGTGATGAAGGCACGGTGGCTGAATTTCCCCATGAGGGCCTGGATGGCCTCCACATTAGCTTTACTCGTCTGGACACGACTAGAAATGCTCTGGCGACAGCAAATAGAGAAACTATTACAACCGGTAATTAAATTCCCTTTGGATGACAGATGCATGTTGCTTTTCTCTTTTAGGAGTGTTCGCCATAAAGAGGAAAGCTGGCTTGAATGCCGTGATTCATGCTACGTTGGCAGGCAACATTTAAACAGCAGCTTTTCATATTTTTATTGAAAAACACGATCTAAATTAAACCACTGCTTTATGCATGTCAGCAGAATCATGTGGAGAAGATGCTTCGAAAAATGTCCACATAAGTATTGAAAAATAACTCAACACGCATTATGTATATGTATATATGTGTGTGTTTAAGTAGATACATGTGTGCATGTGTAGATATTTGTCATTTCAAACAACCCCTATGTACTACAAATGTTGTTCTGTATTTAATTTGCCATTTTCGGGTCACTAAAGAGATATGATTTGCAAAACTGTACTTTTAATATAATGTGACCCCAAATAAAGAGTAAAAAAACTCACCAGTGTTATGCGCTTTGTTTTTTTTTTGTCTGTTTGTTTGTCTGTTTGACTACAGATACAAATACTGGGCCAGGGAAGAACCCATTTAATTGTATTCCAAATGTGAGATGTACCAACGCATTATTTTTCATTGATGTAAACAACATTTGAAAGAGATATAAAAAGGGCCCTTCTAGTTAACATAGTCAAAATACTTCCCAACCATACAAAATAAATGTTCAGTACCTTGACCAGGTCTCGTGTGATCTGGATGTAGTCCCACAGGTCGTCTCGAGCCCAGCTCAGCTCCTGGAGGGCCGGCTCCAGCTGACGTCTTGTCCCATCCATCTCATCTTTCACTAACCCCAGCTCCACCGCCAGGATGGTGCTGTGCAGCTTGTTGTACCACTGGGTCACCAAAGTCAGTGTCTGTGTGTACTACAGGATACAATGCGGCGTTAAGCCTTAAACTTATTTACACCCTGTTTCACCGGCCACATAGCTGACAAATATAGCTGTTTGATACTTATACAATGCGACACTAAACACATATTCTCACCATGTAGAGTCTCTCCCGTTTGGAGTAGAGATGGAGAGCTGCTTTGGGAATGTTTTCGTTCTTCAGCATACCCAGATACTTCACCTCCCTCAACACTGATGTCAACTGGGGACAGGCGCAGAGAGAGGGTGAGAAATATAATAATCAAATTTATTAATCCATGTAGCAATTAATTGTTTTGTTACTTTAACTGTGAAAGCAAAACAATCGAAACAAATTGGATAAACATCTCATAGTGGAAATCTCATTAACATTGGTACAAAGCGCACAAATGTTTTAAATTAGATAAATGCTCACAGTACATCTGATTCGTTGTTTATCCCTGAATTAAAGTGCCTACTTCTGACAAGGCTGGTAAAATAAATGATTGCTGCTGCTCTTTCTGCTTTGCCTTGTTTCATTATTTGATGTAGAGTGGGTTTGGGATTTTTTTTTATCTGATCAGGTGCTCTGGAAATTTCTGCTTTTTTTGTAGACAAAAACAGACACACCAGGTATTTAATGCTGAGAAAGGAAATTGTGGCAAATATAGTATTTTAGTATAAAGTATTTTATAATTTGAGGACAGGCTAAATCAATATCATATTGCAGAAATCAGTGACATGTTGAAGCAGAAAATAGTATAAACTGTATATCTAAAATAATCAAACCTCTTATTTGTGGCTTAACTTAACATGTTAATCATGGAATGACTTGCATAGTCTAATGATTAATATGCATTTCCCATTATACATTCCTGTATGTAACATCCATACTAGGAGTTAGCAGGGACGACTTGAGGCACACTGCTGCACCAATTCCACTCAGAGCAAATCCCTTTATACTTAGTTATACAATTAAATTGTATTCATATTTGGTGATTGCCACTTCTAAATCGTTGTGCTTACTGCAGTACTGAAGTTGACCTGAAACAGGCCTGTGTCAGCGTCCAGTGTGAGCAGGGGGTCCTTCAGGTGGGTTTCACAGATTTCCTGGAGGCCCTCAGTCCACTCTGAGAACAGCTCCTCATCATGCTGGTCCAAAACCTCCAGAACATGCTGACACTTTTGGAGGACGTCGTCTGCTTCAGCTGACCCCAGAGGCCTGGAAGATATACAGTATGTAGTAAACTCAACAACAGATCTGCTGTGAACGTAGTAACATGATAGAATGGTGTCTATCCGTACATATTGGCCAGCTCGCTGAGGTTGCTCCTGTTGGTGAGGATGCGAATCCGAAGCTCCTGGGACCATTTGAGGTTCCCGGCCACATACGGCATATTCTTCCCCAAGACAATACAGCCTGACCGCAGCTGAAAAAACAAAGGCTGAATTAACTTGGCTGATAATGGAGTCATTCATTACTTTAAATAAAAAAAAATTCAAATTAGTTTGTGGCACACATTTCAATTCTGAATTACAATACAATAGGTTTCTTACCAAATTGAGGCATCTACGATTGAGACAGACTATTACGGCATAGTTTAGTGATGCTGTAATCAGATCCCATGGCTGTACTTTTGTATATTCAAAAGTAGGTGTGTCATTCTTTGAATTTCTAAATCTTTGAGAATATTTATTTCCTTTTAATCTCTCTTACCCCATCTCTGTGTTTATCCAGTATACACTGGCAGTAGTCTACTTCCTGGTGAAACATATCCAACAACACATTGTAGTTGGGAGAGAACAGCTGGTGGATCATGGGCCTCTCAAGCAGGGTGCTGAAAATCTTCAACAACTAGATTCGACACAACAAAAACAACAAGACATTTTTAGAAAACTTTAGGTAGAATGACCATTGGACCATTCCTGGCTGTTAATCTAAGCCACAATCAAGTTTAAATTCCAATTTATAAATATACGCTTCTCAGCTGATTAAAAGGATAACAGTTTTCTAACATCTAACAACAAAGATGCTAAAAAGATGCAACGTATCAACACCTTTTCGACAAATGACTTAGATATATATAAATACAGTAATGGGCTTTTTTGATGAGAGAGATTTCAGAGACACATTACCTTAAAGGTTGACGTCAGGTTTTTGGAGTGCTGGAAGGCCAGTTTAAGGACAGTTCCAAGCCTCTGGTCAAAGTCCCTGTTCTGCTCCATGAAGCGTCTGTAGTGATGCACAAAGTCCTGGACACAAGATGGCATTAGACAGGAAACACTGGATATGTTCAAACCTATTCCTCCTTTAACAGCTTTGAGTCCACCTATTGAACTTTATCCCATCTTCAGTGCATTAAAACATATTTCAGAACAGAGATCAATTTCTGATTCAGTTCCACATTTAATTGGCTCAGTTATATTGGAAGCTTGTATAAAATAGCTGTCAAATATCCAGTAGATTAAATAAAATAATTCACTGACTATTAATGACGGCTGTCACAGATTTTCGGCGTGTTGCTTGGCAACCACTTAGCTTTGTTATTTTTCAATTAGTGTACTGCTGGGCTGAAAAATAACATCTAATTTTAATTTTTCATTATTCGGCTGTGTCTGTCAGTGCCACTTATAAATTGCTGTGATTCACAGGCCTTTGGGGCTTATTGATTTACATAGCAGTGTGATATCAAAGACAAGTCTAACAAACAATTTCACTGAGCCTCACATCATTACTATAGTCCAGGGGGTCGTATTTGCTCTCTCTGAGGGCCCTCCAGCGGTCATGAAACTCCTCGCTCATGCTGAAGACCATCTCGCTCAGGACTTTCCCTCTGGATCCACCCAGTTCAACCTTCTCCAGTTTCAGAAAGTCCAGCGCTGTTGCAAAAAGTTCCTACAAAGAAAATATATATCATTATTAGAAAAAAAAACGCTCTGTAGGGTACACAAATACATCGAAAAAGTATCTATAGCAGTTAAGCAGAGTGGTGTCTTCTAGAGCAGGGGTTCCCAACCTTTTTTCCCCAAGAGCCCACCCATGGGGGGGTAATTAAAGTTTCAAAGTCTCAAAATGCTACAACTACTGTCACAAACTGGATGAATGTGAAGTATTTAGTTAAAGGAGGATGAAAGCGTAATTAAGGAGCACTATTGGAGTGACTTTGATGGTTATTGGACTCAGGATTCATTCATTTGGATTCCCGCTGTATGAAGAAATTAAAGGACGGCGGAAGTGGAAAGAATTCACAAAGGGATTAAACTGTTTAAAACATGCTCAAAGTAAGCCGGATTTTGCCGATGTGTTTATGTGGATTCAAAAATCGTAAATAATCTACAAAATGGAGGAGACCGATCTGATCGGAGCAACTGTGACAAATAATCCAACTGAAACCGGCATGGACAATGACTATGTTTTAAAAATGCGCTTATCCAGACAAGCCCGGTTTGGACACTTTACGGGCAGAAGAAACATTTCTATTAAAGAAAAAATTATACATTTCTGTCTTTTTATGCCTTTAATAGGTACTAACTTGAATTGTTATTCAAATTAAATAATCAATTATTTTATTGTAATGTAGGGACAAGGCTTTTAGCGACAATCATGTATTGCATTAGAATTATATGTAAACAATTTTATTTTTTTTAATAAAAAAAGTCTAAATATGATATTTGGCCTCAAATCATATGAGGCCTGGCGCACCCCCTGTGATCTTTGGCGTGCCTCCCAGGTTGGGAACCACTGTTCCAGACGTCATGTTCATATTTTTTGAAATAATAGCCTGATGTGCACATGTTTAACTGTTCCAATGAAACCAACACAAACTAAGACGTGCACCTCGATCATAAGCAGCCTCTCCATGATGCGGTCCGACCGCTGAAACACAAGCGCAGCCGGGAAGACCCACAGCTTGACGAACTGGCTGTGTCTGTAGTACTGGGGGATGCGCTGGCGGTGAGTGTGAAACAACTTCTTGAAGGTGCGCAGAACTAAGATGGTTATCTGGACTCTCTCCACCCCTTCCTCCAACTCCATCTTAAACAGCTCTTCAGGGATAAGGTAGGCAATGGCCTGGATTCAGACACACAGCCATATTAAAAATCTCATTGATATATATCATGTCCCCCTCTCTCCCACACATACACATAGAGACGCATCATTGTACCTTTTCGATGACCAGGTTGCAGAACTCCTGCAGGAGGACCACCATTCGTTGTGGAGTGCAGTAGTATTGAGAATGGCTCCAGATGAGACAGAGTATGTGGAAAAGAGGAGGCAGTAGAGCGTCTACCTGTGGGATACTCCTCTCCTCCAAGCTGCCGATCATTCTCCTCAGAGGACGCAGATACAGATCTATGTCCTCTGCCTCCAGCACCGCTAGGAAAATCACACACAGAAATAGTGATTGATAACTTCAACTTAGAAGAAGGCAAGTTAAAAATATTGCTTCTTATTGGTTTCTTACATAAAAACGTAAGGAGAGATTGGGATGTGAGTAAATTATTTAGCACTGATAAAGGATGAGTATTGCTGATTTACCCTCATCGACTTTAATGCAGATCTCGTTGAAGGAGGAGTAGTAACTGCTATTGACTCTTCTAAGGATCTCCATGATGTGCTCCGTTTTAGGACTCTGGATCTGAAAATGGGGAAATGGTAGCAGGGTGTTCACTCAGTGGCAACTTTATTTGATACACCTGTACAATGTATTTCATTTCAATACAACACCTCTTCCATAAATGCTACTTCTATAGAGTTCAAAATGTTACTTTTTTGGTGACATATTGGGACTTTGTAAATACTGTATGAATTTGTAACTGGAATCATTAGTGGAGTTATTGCTATGTCATGCAAATCAATTCAACCCTGCTGACATTTAATAGATCTGGCATTTCAAACTGTGGAAAATCTGGTATTTAGGAATCTAATGTCTCAGTCTATGAATTAAACACAAATCTACTGGTGCCCTAAGGACCGTAGCTACAGATGACAAGTTGAACTGACTGCCCCCCACCCACTTCCAGAGAAACAGTGTCATACTTGTGACTGGATGCCCAGCAGGTTTTCCCTTTGAGTGGTCCAAAACTGGAGCTCCACGTTGGGGCCTGGGTGGTCTCCTCGGAGCAGCAGCATACCAGAGTCTTTCTTCAGGACGGTCCATATCTGTCCAGACCACTGAACTATCAGAGTTTCTATAGAGTATAGCAAGCCACGGTCCAATGGCCAACCAGTGGGGCTGAGGGAGACAGAGAGGGGTGTGGGTAAATATGGCAATATGGGCTCCAGATGAGAAAAAGTAAAGAAAGTAACTACAAATGGGACTAAAATATAGTTCCAGTAACATGTAAATGGCATTATAGTCTTTTTAGGCTAAGGTGTTTTTTTGTAAGTTTGACACAAACAGGGTTTATTGGAACTACTTGTTTGTGAATCAGCAACTTACTCATGTATGACCTACAAATAGTAGCCGTACACAAAACTCACAGAAGGTCGCAAATCCAGTTGAAAGAGTGCTAATTCAGCACCACGGACAGCGCCATGGATTTATCAATTTGCAGGGCTCTCGATTCGAATTTGCACAAATCTCAGTCAGATAAAGCATCAATGATTTATACAGACCAAACATATTCAGCCAAACAACCCCTTTGCCACTCTCTCTGCATTCTCTCTCTGCATGTAATGAGGGGATTGAGGGGGTTTATGTAATGCAAAAACCAGTAGAAATAGCCTAATGAGTGCCTCTTCACAAGTTTACATGTTACTTCCAAAAAAGCTACATGAGAATTTTAAAATTGTTCTCACCCTGATGACATTATGCGAGCTAATGCTAGCATACAAATGCTTTATTCAACCAGATGATAGTCTCATTGTTGTATGATGATTACAAGAATAAACAGAAACCATACAGGCAGAGAAGGACAACTGCCACACACTAGTACAAATTAATGAGTACAATAGCCAGTTTATATGCAATACAAAAACAGTTATAAAGGACAAAACAAACCGATTTAAAACAAAAAACTATTTCAGTTCAACAATTGAAATCTATCATATTAATGCTCTCACATATTGACTCTTATCATGCAACACCATTTTGACATTACTAATTTACCCTCCTATCTCGTAGTTTGCCTAATTCTGCTCTCATCTTTGACATCACCGTCTGTGTAGAGTAGTTTCAGTTTTCAAACCAGGTCCACAATCCAACACTTACAGTGTTTTGAAGATAATCCTTATTCAATTACATCTCTCTGTTCCATTTGATAGTACTCCCAATGGACTCCATACGTGTATATTGGTAACTATCAAAAGCAAACAAAGATGGCACCTGGAAATTACAGATTTTTTAGTACAACCGGAAAAAGGCAGAGGGGAGAGAGAGGTGGACACCCAGTAAATTAGTTAACTGGGAACCCACCTGGAAACAGTTCTCAGTTTTCTTTTTGCTTATCATGACCGTTTTTCTTGTTGTGAAAATGTATTGAAACTTTAAAAATATAAAAAAACAATGTACGTTTTTTTTTGTTTATTATATTTATTTGATTGTGTTACTGGAATGCAAGACAAGCAGGAAGTGTGTCACATCCGGGTGCTTGTTGAACAGAGTTGAAAGCATGGATGTGGTTGAGATGCAAAAAGAGCATTTAACGAATCTTGGAAACGCGGTGAGTGTTGTCAAATGGCCTGTGTTACGCAAAACAATTTAACTTAATTTACATAATACACTCTCATTGACAAAACGAAACAGCGTCATATATTATGCAGTAACATATACACACTTAGCTAATCTATTAGCCTGGCCCGCACACACCGACCTGAGCTCCATGTCCTCGTGCCGGGCCCTCTCCACGCTCAGCGGCAGGGGCAGCAGGGTCCGCCCCTCCGCGCGCCCTCTCAGCGTCACCACCCTGTTCCTCAGCTTCTCCAGGTGCCTGTGGATGTCATCGGACACCACCCGCGGCCAGTCCTCATGGTTCAGACCGCTGGACAGCACACACACCAGCACCTATTCAGTACACACAAGCAGAGGTGGAAGACTCAGATCTTGTACCTATAGAAGCACCAGAGTGTAGGGATACTCTGTTACAAGTAAAAGTCCTTCATTCAAATGTTACTCAAGTACAAGTACAAAAGTATTAGCATCCAAATATACCTAAAGTACCAAAAATGTAATAAATCTTTATTGCATATTGGTCCATTTCAGAATATTTATATGATTTGTTTTGATTTGGTTGGGAATGGTTGATGTATTTGTTATTAAAGCTGTTAAAGGTGCAGCTCTTTTTAATTACATTGTTATGTAATTGCTGCAGGTTAGCTAGTGAATATGACTCGAGGTGTAATTAAAAGTTTTATTCAAGCATTGATTATATTTCACATCATTAGTCAACATCTGTAAAGTAAGTAAAGCTATTAAATATGCGTAGTACAGTAAAAGTACATGATTTACCTCTGAATTGTAGTGGAGTAGAAGTACAAAGTAGCAATGAATTGAAATATTCAACTAAAGACTTTTTTTTCTACAAGTCTCTCAAAATTGTACTTAAGTACAGTACTTGAGTAAATATACTTAGTGACACTACTGCACACAAGCTTTTTAAAGAGGACACATACTGTTTACAGCTTTGCAAACCAACCAAGCATTCGTCCTATTCCTCAAGTACTCTTAGTATCTTTGCTCCCACCAACCTGAATTAGTGTATGACTTTGACACTCACAGACACACACTAGCCCACCTCAGAGATGACAACAGGAAGGTGCTCCATGGGGTATCCAGCCACTTCCCCCAGCCGGAGTTCATGTCTGAATCGCTGGCGTGAGATTCTCTTCACACCTTTCTTCAGCACACACAGTAGCTTGGTCTTCCATGGTGGAGATGTCTTCACAGATTCAAAAACAGTAGGAATGCTTTCAACAGCATTGAAAGCACTAGAAATAAGTAGTGACTTATTTCAGAAAATTTGAATTTTAGATGGAGGTTAAATCAAAAACCCAACACATTACTGTATATCACTGCATGACTGCTCATTGTTTTGTCAAAGTTGTACAAAGTTGTGTAACTGTGTTTATATGAACATTCTCAGGGTATTAGGAATTGTAGGTTTCATCTCATTTTACTGAATTGTCTTCCTGCCATGCAAGAAAACAGATAAAAGTGAAATGTGCCATCATCAGCCACCCTGTATGTACAGTATGGACGCACAGTACCTTTACCTCAGGGATATTAGTATACAGAATGTCTAACATACCCCTACAGTGCATCAGAAAACAATATATGAACTAAACCAATAAGTATTTACTCAAGGTGCAAAATTAACTTTCTGAATAGGGAACTGAATAAAGGTGCCTGATCTTCTTATAAGCTGATTTTATGCATATGTGTGTTTTCTTACCTGTGCGTCCCCTGCATGCAATGTCCCTCCAGGTCCGGTGTACAGCAGCAGTCTGTTGGTCCAGATGTGGTCCAGGTAATCCAGTATCACCTTCTGGTTTTCCTCTGCTCCGATGAATCGGTTCCACTTGTCGGTCTTCACTCGCAGCACACAGAAGGCCTGCTCCCGTATAAAGTCCACCCTCTCGTCTGATAACACCACCCCAGCTTTGAGAGAGGGATCCTGGGGGACACGTACTCCTCCAGTCCCTCCACTGCCCACACCTCTACTGCTACTTCTGGGGCCTGCTGCCTCCGCCATGAAGACTCACCTGGTCGGAATTAGAAATACAGTAAGTCCAAGGATACTACTACTTGATTTGGAGTGTAGAGGGCTGACACTGCACTTGTAAGAATCATATAGTGGATGAAAGGTGCTAACTCACCTCAATTCTTGTTAAGATCAGACGCTATAAATGGATGTTTCTCCAGTCATAACAATGATGCACCCTTCTCTTCTGCTGTCCCAACTATATGCTTCTTGTCTCTTCTCCAGAGCAGCTGGAAAATGGATACACACCTTGATGGATAGGTTCACTGGTCACTGTGACAACGCAGTAGGGGCTGGCTTCATTATCCTGCATGGTGGAGGCTGTTTGTGAAGCCTGTAAGGCCTGCAACCCTATCCTGTAACCTGAGCCTTCAGAGGAGACCTTACTACAGGGACACCTCCAGGACAGGTAAGGACATTACATCTATGATACACTTATAAGTCATAGTATATATCTTTAGCAGCATTCATATGGTCTGTCAGTCCAGTAAAATTCCAACACACTTTGGCAGCCATATTTTGCATAAAGGTCAAGTGTTTATGAAAAGGTGTGTTTAACAGTTTGATTCATATTTTTTACATTGTAGGAGTTTTCTTATTTGGATTTCTGGTTACTGGTCCTGAAAATTGAAAATATGTTATTTGATCCAACTACAGTAGAGGAGGTATTTAGTGAGCAGTGAACTCCATCCTTCTTGCATATGCAATGTGTATCATCACCACATGGGGGCAGTGTGGTTCAATGTTTCTTATGGCATCTTTATACTATAATCCAAAGTGACCCTAGCCATGACATCCTATTACACATGTTATGCCATTTATATAAAACATGGAAAAATGGGACATTTCTCTAACTGTGTTATTTAAAATACCACAGCAATGATTACCCTTTCAAGGATCCTTCACTTTTTGAATTTAACCTTAATACATGAATGCAATCAAATCCGAATTTGAAATGAGCCAACTGCAGAAGACATGTCTGACATTTCATTTTATTACTAACCTTATGGTAATATATTTTATTATTACATGGGATTAAGCAACGCATAGGGATTATATAAGCATCCCCTCAATAAAAGGCTTTGTAAATGTAATGATTGAACAGCTGTCAATTGCCCTCCTCTATACCATTTCTACAGTTTCTAATTGAAGTTTAACCATTTTCCCATTTGATAATATTTCATTTCCTTGTTCATACATTCACCTCATTTCCTGTAATCACTCCCTTTTAGCTTAATATCTGCTTTAAACATTAAATACAAATCATGGAAAGATTTTTCACTTCATACAGTATGACGAATGCTTAATCGATATACATGACCTTTGGAGGTTTAGGTCTTTATTTTCAACACAAGTGTTCAGCATTCATCAGCAGTGAGTAATTCCATTGTTCACAACACTGGCTGTATACTAGCCAATAATCCATGGCAGTCCTCCAAGGGAATTTGTCCTTTCTGAAATCTGTAATTCCATGCCTCATTCTGTTTGTATAAGTGAACACATGTGTGTGTGTATGCTCCTAACACACATCATTGTGTTTGTGTGTCCTGCAGCTTGAGTTAATGTCCTCTATATGGTATGTAAGGCTGTAGTGTTTGTATAGCAGAATGTATGCACGTGTGTTTCTGCGTATAGTATGCCCACAAAAGTTTGTGTTTGAACGTGTGGGGCTTGTGTGTGTGTGTGTGTGTGTGTGTGTGTGTGTGTGTGTGTGTGTGTGTGTGTGTGTGTGTGTGTGTGTGTGCGCGCGCGTGAGCGAGCTGTAGGCTGTGTTTGTCTGATAAATTAGTAGGACTGTTGTCCCATCCCAGGGGAAATGCATTGGTACTCAAGATTATAGGGGCTATATAAACCCTTAAAAAACGTTGCTAACTCATATTGTAAAGTGACATACATTTATAACTTTCACAACAAATATATAACTTTTATTAAAAGTCAGTTTCGATTCCACACATACAGAGAAATACCTACAGTAAGCAGATGCTAAATAAAGTGATCAGGCTGATATTCAATAGAAATTGGATTTACGGTAGATAACTACCTTACTTCTGTGTAAACTCCAAACATTAGAGGCAGGCTGTCAACAAATTATGAAAAGTGAAAGCTGCACTAATGTGTATTAGCTCTTCCTTCATAGTTAACTGACTTTCAGACATAGGAGCTTATGTTTATGAACGAATACTGGATATCAGCTGTCTTTTCCCATATGTACGCATGTTATTCACAACAACATTTAGCTGTGAGCTTGTCAAATGCAATATGATTTCCTTCTCACTCAATGATTTTATGATGCCTTTAATGCTATTTCATCCCAATTTTGATCTAAAATTCATCAGTTAACATTTCAACCACTCAAATGATTGTATCATCAAAACCGTGAGTATGTTGCAAGCAAAAGGGATTAAGATGATTCATAGCTTTAATTATAATCCATAACCAGCTTTCCTTTTATGCCAGGAAGTTTTTTTTAAGAGTCAATTCTCTGGTGGATATCTTATTTTGGAGAAAAAAACAACTCTTCAAACTCTTCCAAACCCCTCCGATGTGTGAGTGGTGAGGTGTGTGATGTCTTGCCGCCATGTGTGTAACTATGCGTCGTGTTTGACTGTGCTCCGCTCGCTGTAGGTTAAGCTAAGTGGCTGTCTGGCACCGGCATCTTTGATTATCTTTATTTATCCCTCTCGCCCAGCGTTGCTCCGCTCGCACACGAACGCACACCCCTCCTGCTAAAAAGCTAATCTTTTTGTGCTAATGAAAGGTATTGGGTTTCCTAACAGGCTTTTAACGGAAGGTGATGGATTGAGGGATAGATGGATGTTAGGAGGGGAGAAGGGACATGGTGAGGGGAAGAAGTGAGAGGGAGGTGAGGTGTCAATAAGCACATCAACCTGATCCCTTTCAGACTGTGAGGCGTGCATATGCTGCTAATGTATTCATCACACACACACACACACACACACACACACACACACACACACACACACACACACACACACACACACACACACACACACACACACACACACACACACACACAAACACACAGACGTATATAGATACACAGACAGACAGCAGGGAACAAAATATGCCTCAGGTTAACGTTATTGGCATTATATCAATTTGTTGGAAAAGTGTCACTTACTAGCTGCTACTGATACTATCTAGAATAAGAATTATTACTGAGCATGACTTGCACACATTCACGCATATTCATCTGATTAATTTTGACTGTGCATGACTCAGTTTCATAAACAATTACTTGATTTAATCGAGTTGTATTAAAGGTTATCCATTCTGTCAACTGGAATTAGTGCATATGATATTCTGAGAGAAACAGGTTATACACCTGGATGAACTAAATAAAAGTCACAATCATTTTTTGACAAAGTAAATATTGAGTGGAATTTCTTGACTCTTTGTGGACATTACCGACGTAAACAAACTTTGTATAGCAACAGAAAAGCAAAACAACTCTTGACTTATTCACCATCTTGTGTTATTCTGTGCCTTTAAAGCCCTGCCAATTGATTTAAGTCAAGGCTAACAAATTAGATTTAATCCAATTCTTTGCATTGATTTACAGTAGCACATGTTTTAATTTCGCTAATATATTGAAAGTCACAAAGTGTAATGAATTGGAAAGGAGGTTAGATACACAGTCAGAATCCAGCAAACACTGAAAGATTCTACAGTTAACATTTGATTTCACTGTTTGTTCGTGCGACTCTGCGAGTGTATGCGGCGAGGCAGCTGCAGCATCTCGCCTCTGATTTTATGATTACCACATTTCATGTTTCCTGCCCGATAATTGTAGACTATGTCTTTGCATATCTATATTGGTCCGTGAGTGCGCTCAGCGTGGGTCCGCGCTCCAATCAGTCATTCATCAGCCATTTCACTGGAGACAGATCTCCGTCCCATGTAAGTGAAAAAGAGCCCTGATGAACGACAAATCTGCCTTATCCCAAGGAGGGGAGACATGGAGAGGGAGAGCCCCCACTGTGCTGAGATGGCACGGCCAGGTGGTGTGGGTGAGTGCAAAGTGAGATGAGTTGTGTGTGTGTGTGAGAGAGATTTGGGTGGGGTGGGGGTGGCATTCAGCAGGCACCTGGTGCTGACAGCCCCTCATTGAAACATTGTGATCCAATTCAGATTCAGTCCCCCCCCATGATGCTTTGAAGAGGCTTGTGACAGCTCCTTTCCCCGCCTCCTCTCCTCTCTCCACCTCTCCTATATACACCCTCTCCTCTTCTCCTCTTCTCTCAACCTCTCAAAACGTCTCCTCCTCCTGATCTCTCCACTTTACCTCTCTTCCTCTTTCTACCTCTCTTCCCTGCCTCTCATGCTCTCACAACTTCTCCTCTCTCCTTTCCTCTTCTTCCTTCTCTTTCCACTTCTCCTTTGCCTCTTCTGATTTACACCTCTCCTCCCTCCGTCCACTCTCTCCTCCTCTCCTATCTCCTTTCTTTCCACCTGGCAACTTCTCCTCTTCTATTCTCTACCCTCCTCTCTCCACCTGTCCACTCTCATACTCTTTTACTCCTCTCACAACATCTCCGGTCCTCCTCCTCCTCCTCCTCCTCCTCTCAACCTCTCTACACCCCTCCCATCTTTACCTGCTGATTACAGAGCTGTCATTCCTTGGATCTGACAAGCTTGCTGATTGGCATGAGTACTTTTGAGTGTGTGTGTGTGCTCACGTGTTCGCTCATGCCTGCTGTCTTGATGCATGTGTGTGTACCCATCTGCGCGGGCACCTGTGTGTGTGCAGCTATCCCTCGCCCTGATTATGATTGCAGTGTGAGCGAGTGCTGGCGCTCGGCTGGAGGATGAGCGAAGTGAGGCTTTTGTTTTTAGGAGAGCAGCCTTTGGGAATAGCAATGCGACTGAGTACTCGCACTTTGATGTCTAGTTTTTCTATTTATGCAAGTCTTTCACATCAGTATCACATCATGAATTATAGATGGACTGCTTTGCTGTTTAATTACTGTACATGTGTTCATGCAGCATGTAGCATGCTGATTTGGACAGATTAATAATTGTTGAGTAATCAGCTTCACTTTACATTTAGGCAGAACTGAGTGCAGCACAGATTCGACATAAGGAAATTAACTTCTACTTAGGGAAACCCCTGGATCTGTGTATAGAGATGACTTATTAGTACATGCATGTAAACAGTAAATGGTTGGGTGTAGATTAAAGGGAAGTTCAGGGGTTGAATGTAAATTCAGCATTAAGTATGTCTCACACAGATTCCACAGATACCCAGGGCATTAATGTATGCCACGGCAAGGTTATTAAAAAGTGCCAGAGAAGGGAAGTGGCCTGATTGGCTGTTTGACCTTTAAAGGGTAATTGCCACTTTTAAAAACTAGTAAATGCTCTGAGAGACTGAAATGAAGCTCGACCCATTTTACTGGAAACAATCAGCCCGAACAATAAAGGTATGTTTCTCCATAAAAAAACATGGTGCAAGTTATTGGGAAATGGAATCAAAGTGAAAACTGTGAATGATTTTTTTATTCCTCTGTGTTCCCTTACCTTTAGCTCTTAAATATTTCAATCATATAAAGTCAACCCCCTGTATGTTGTAATGTGCTCTGTTCTATTAATAGTAGGGCTTGCAGCATTTTGTAAAAATTAACCCTTGTAATGCCATTAACTGTCTTAAAAAGGTGTCTCCTTCAAAGCACAATATCCAATGTATCTGTCTGCTCAAACGGGAATGGGAGGTTCAAAACGTTGACAGCTTTACGGGCTCTGACTTAAAAGGTGCCCTCTATTCAGCTATCATGAAAGTCCGACTTTGAACAGCATCGTTTTGGAGTAAAGATTACTTTCCATACCCAGACCATTGCTGCTTCAAAGCCGCCTGTGTTCCTCGTCGGCTCTCCAGCTTTAAAAATGGTTCCTCATAAAAGGGAAATAAAAAATGGAATGATATGGGTTTGGTAGCAGGGATGTTAAAGGCCTGGAACCAGAATATGAGAGAGGAAAGACAAAAAGGATAGAGGGAGAGAGGATGGACAGTTACATTAACGATATAAATCACAGGACTTGAGGTCACCTGAAGAGCTGAACACTAGAGGAAATGCACAAAACAGGAAAGCATAAAGGAAGCTAAGATATTAGGAAATGTGAATGATACGCCAGATGAGCAGGTTAAAGTGAACGTGTTAAGCTTCAGTGACTAAGGACAGATGACAGAGAAAAGAGAGGGTTAGAAGCAGAGATCAAAAGAATACGGCAAAAACCTTTTAAAAGTAGACGGCTAAATGTGAGAGGCAAAAGGCGGTGTTTATACGAATAGCTGGGCGCCAGTGTCTTCTCCATGTAACCCCTCGGTAGTGTTGCTTTGCCGGCGCAATAATTACTATCTAAATGTTTCTCCTTAAATGTGCCCATGACAAACATCATCACCACTGACACCACCATCACCAGAGTGACAAGCGAGCACCCCGTGGTGGTGATTCAACATCATTAGTGAACAAGACTGGCTGTGGGCATTAGAGACGCAACATTACACCGCTCCATGCCGGGTGCTAATGTTCTGGAAAACTAGATACCATCTCTTCCCCTGCCATCCTTCACTCACGAATCCTGTGGAGAAAAGAAGTGGAAACCTGGCAGGAGAAGAGAAGATGGTAGTGATGAGTGTTTTCTATAAATGTTCTGGGATATGTGCATTTATGTGTTTTTGCACAAAGCTGGAAAAGCATAGAAGACTAAAAACCAACACATGCTTTGTGGTTAAAGTGATCCATAGATGGATTCAGTCTACTGCGTCTTCATCTCGCCGCATGTTTCCTCTAAGACCATATTTCGCTATCTTATCCTCCATTTTCCTCAATCATAATACATCACAAACAGGTGGCCTCCCATGGCGGCTTTGTGAGCTCCGCAGCAATAGGAACAGTTATCCTGTTATCAGCTGGATCCGTCTCTAAAGTAGCTCCTCCATGCCACTACTAGATGCAACATCTGGGAAATGGTGCAAAGACAGAACAGTAAGGGCTCACTTATCTGTGAGGACTGATACTGAAAAGGTATTGAAGTGTTCATGCGAGGTTGTCGGGCTAAGTTTGAGTACTTTATAATATTCAAATGCGTCCCCCCCAACTTGTCCAGGGTTTGCATGTGTGCACAGGAGCATGCCTGAGCAGCGCCCCAGTAAGCACTCTCACGTCAAGGCTATCATCATCTCACCTCCTGCTATTATCACCACTTCTGACAGCCTACTCCTGGCTAAATTAATTTCCCCCTAGTTCCAAGCCGTCCCCCCCCCCCCGTCGGAGAGAGTCGGTTATTCCATATATACTATATGTGTAAATTTCGAATAAACTGCTACACAACGTGACCGACTGTGTTACACTAGAACTACCTATGGTTTTTCTCTATTGGGCGTCTCTAGAATGGTTGGTCTGTCCGGAGGAATACAGGTCTCTGGGATTCTTTTAGCGAGGTTTTCAGTAAAGCGAAAACAGCGGCAGAGAAAACCCCTTATATAAGGGTTTCACGGTACTCCCTCTGCACCGAGAAAAAGGATATTGGGACTGAGGTATACATATAGAAATTTTAAGTTACAAAAACATAAGTACCTTACTAAATCGCGTTTCACAATCTACTCCTTTCACTCTTCGATGAAAAAATAATGTTGTCAGACAACAATAGTATTCTGTAGTCTGAGTGGACGATGTCACTATAAAGAAAAGGGACATTTAGGGACTGGCCAGTTCCATTCGACGTTGGACCCTTAGGGGATAAAGGTTCATCTGGTATAGGATGTCCCGTCATAAGTCGGTGTCATGCAATATACATTACTGGCACTAGTATTTGTTTCGTGAGTCAAATAAATGGAGACGATATTTCTGTTAAGGGAGAGTGTAGTGATTCAAAAATGGTTGTCGTTAGTAACAGCTAGTTTTGTAACGAGTTGAGGTAGCTGAGGGGGTTTCTGTTTGTAGATTTCAAACCGTACTTATCCAGGTCCTGTTTAACACCTTTATATGTTTTCTTGTGCCCATTCTGTCCACACTGTGGAGTTTGTTTTCCCTGAAAAAAGTCGTGTTTCGTAGTGGAATAGGAGGAAGGGGTATATCTCTGTCATCTCTCTCTCTTCCTCTTTCTGGAACAAACCAGGCACGTCGTTGACACTCGTCTTCCGTTTACTCTACCGAGCAGTCAACATTAAAGTCTGCGTCAACAACCGCCAAAAAAACCCAGCAGACGACAATACCCGTCATACGGACGAATTTAGTTCGATTACTAAGGGAGTCGGGTAATAGAATTTCGTTATTGGTTTACCTCAGAGGAAGTCTGTATTTGTATGATTGTCTAAGTTAGTATAATTATTAAGTCTGGTACATAAGGTTCGTATTTGGTCACCGAGCACCCGTAAATGAATTGTGCACCGACCGTAAATGCAATAGTGTATCCCGCCCCTTTTGCTTCGTCTAACCCGTAGATTAACAGCTCGACTCTGGTAAAGAAGCGCGTAGGAGGACTTGACTAAAGTAAATTTTACCGTTGTCATTCATTACCCAAAGGTCACCATCTACACTGTCTTTACTTTTGATAAGGTTTCTCTACGACTTTGTACATTTACACATCTTGACTCGGTGCCATCAGCGGTAGGTACAGAAACCAATCACGAACAATCACCTTTACTAACGTTACCAAAACCGTTTAGGTTATGTTAGTTACCGAGGTGTATGTTAGTTGGCAAACGGAGTTAGGAAGATAAACACGAAGAAAAACGAAGTGACCTACTTCTATATGCAAAGTTTGCGTTGACAATGTTACCTATGTCCTGTATAGAGTCTTTTCGTAGTCGCTTTAAGAATCTTCCTATTTGGCGTTTTCTTTTTCTTTTAACTTTAAGTTTCGTGGCGGTCGGGTTTTCTTTATTTCATTTCGTGGCTTTATAGCAGTCCCACCACGACCGCCCCCATNTCTATGCAGATGGTGAGGTGGTGAATTGAAGCCAGATTGTATAAATACATCTTATACGCATCATTATACATATAACCTCTCACATATTTAATTTCAGTTAATATCACACGTTTCTTAAAGATCCTACATTCAAACCATCAGTGTTATTTGTGCATATGCTTGTGAGCCATAACTAATTCCATAAGTGTGACAACCCTGTGGTTGTCCATCAGGTGGTGCTGCTGTAACCTGTGTGTTTATTGTAATCAGCAGTGATGGGACCCACCTGTGGCCCTTGATTCCAGGATATAAGAGGGCTGCAGAACAGGCTCTTGCTCTCTCTCAGCTGCCCTGCTCGGTGCAGCAGGACACCTCTCTTCTGTTTGTTTTATTGTTGGTTGTAGACACTGTTAGTTAAAATAAATGATTGTTTTGGGCAACTCCTGTGTGGAACTATTGTCCTTATGTTACAAGCAGAGCCAGCTTGTAACATATGGGGAATCGTCCGGGATCCAAGAACCAGGTGATAGTTGTTTACTTGATTTGTTTGCCTTGATTGTGTAGACAGTTTGTTCCTGGTGCAGGGCATTAAGGAGTAGCTTTGGAATTACCTTTCCTGATAGGCATAAGCAACATCTCCTTCAAGGGAGCTTGTTGGTTTGTTATTTTTGTGCATAAACATGATTAGACATTTTTTTGTCATGGGTACACGTCCGTGGCTGTCTTGGTGAGTAACAGCTTCGCTGGGGCTTTACCGGGTCATTGGGTAAGTGTTTAAAACACCTGTCGGGGCATGCATGAAGACTAGGGTGAGAAGTAGTAGTAGTAGAAGTAGTGTCTTTATTCAGTGGCTGTGTCTGTACTTTACAGTCAATTTGAACAGAAGAGTGTTTAGGAACCATGACTTTCCCTTTTGTGGTTTTTACCATATAGTCACATGACTGTTCTGTAGTCACTAGGTCAATGAAGGATGTGGAATTATTGTTCTCAAGACTGGGAATAGCTGCTGTTAAAGTCTCATGCAACTGCTCTCTTTCACTATTCGCTCAATGACATTTTAGCCTAGAATAGGCTATGAGAGAGATCTGCCTTTCATCACTAGCATGGGGATAATAAGTTTTTTGGGATCAGCTCCTTCTGCAGCTAATCCAAAAGTTACCTCAATGTAGCCCTTGTAAGGCATGCTCTTTCCGTTAGCATAAGTGATCTTCAAATTATCCGGTGCATCCAGTAACTCTGACACATCTCTTAGCTTCTCATGTGGCAAATGTCTCTTTTTCCATTTTTCATCAACAATGCAGACTTGGGAGCCTGTCATCATCATCCATCATCATCATCATCATCATCATCATCATCATCTAAAGAGACTCTTGGTCCATTATTACAAGACATACAACACTCAAATATAAATTAAAAAAGGCAGTTATAACAATGTTTCCAATGTGACTGGTATCGTACAGCACTGAAACACGGATTTGAAAGTAGCATAATGACAACATTATGAGAAACATTTAATCGACAGATGAATTTGTACATCAGATTTCTCAAATGAGCATGGAACGTGTTGACTCGTGCATTACAGAACATTTCACTTGCACTGCACCACCTTGGTTTTCCAAGCAGTATACGCAAACAGTCATTATATGCAACCTGGAGCTTCCGGAGGCTCGCCTTCTTATACTTGACCCGAAAGGGGGCAGTATAGAGAGGAGTGCAATAAGCTCTAAAGAGGTACACCTTAACCTTATCTGAACACCAAGAGAATTTTCTAGCCAACATGTTAGCTTGTGTATATAAGACACGCCGCTTTCTATACATGTAATATCATCATCAGCCATTTCATCTGTGATGATGTGTCCCAGATACTTAGTGTTACAGCAAACAGACAGCACATTTCCTGATAGATAGAATGTTGGAAAACAAAGGTTCTTATCCCCTTTTGCTCTGCAGATCATTACAGCGCTCTTCTTAGCATTGTATTTAACGTCAAATTTGACTCCGTAATCAGAACAAACATTTAGCAACTGTTGAAATCCAGCACTGCTAGGAGAAACAATAGCTAAATCATCGGCATACATAAGATGGTTTACAATCACATTACCAATCACAGACCCTGTTTTACAGACACGT